>NC_052152.1:72148900-72449789 GCF_902713615.1 Scyliorhinus canicula
TGCATGAACCCCACCCCGAACACCACCTCAGCACCCACCCCATCACCACCCTCACCCCCCAACCCCCCACCCCCCCTCAGCCACACCCTCACCTCCACACACCCCCAACCCCCTCACTCCCGGGGCCTATGGTTAATCATGCTCCTTGTCTTGTGTCTTGCAGGACTGCTGATGATGGGGTGTCCATTGGTGTTCCTCACCACTAGCCAGTGCCACAGCCAGAGGCCCCCCGTGAGCCAAGCAGTGAAGAGCAGAGCAGCCTGGATGACAGCCCTTGACCCGAGGACTCAGAACACCCTGGAACTCAAGTCTGATGTGACACTGATTTTCCCATCACAGCTGTTTCCAACACTCTCCATCATCCCAGAGACACTCACCTCAGCTGGGCACATCAGTGAAGAAGCTCTGGGACACTGGTGTTCGTCACAGCTGATCCGGTACATCAGGTGGAGGGAGGAACATCGAGGGGGCGGACGGTTGGAGGGCGGGCCGATCCCACACTAGTCCAGACGGTTTCAGGCTTCTGGAATGGACAGTCCCTTGATTGTAGAGATGCAGTCACAAAGCCAGGGGCTACACGAGATGTTGTCGGCAAGCATCCAGCACCTGCAGGTGCAGTTGGAGGAGTCCAACCGCATGCAGCAGCAGGAGGGTGGTGCTGACTATGCATGGCACCCAGGCCAACACCACACGGTGGCATTCAGTGGCGGACTGGGTCTAAAAATATTGGTTGCCAGGAGACAAGGGGCCCACCCACAACTACAATGCTATCATTTAAATTTCCATAACGAATAAATAAAATTTTCACAAGTACATATGGAAAAAAGGGTACAATTAAAATTTTTGTGGAAAAAATGTGTATTTCTGATGTAATTACAGTGTTCATGTACTGTACATATTACTGGCAGTAGATACCAAATGTAAAAACAGAATGTTATAATTGAATATTTTTAAAAAATTTAAAGTTTAAGTAATTGGTTGATATTTTTAAATTGTTTAATGCACAATTTACACATTAACAGATAGTTTGAAAGCACAATAGAGCATTGCATGCAGTCCACTATATTAAGAGCAATTGTTTGTGTTCGCTAGATGATTGTGCGAATCTGCCAATAATTGCTACTGCATCCAATTCATACTAACAATTCCTTTTCAATGGATAGCAACATGTATGATTCCAAATTCTCCTCAGACAGCGAATTTCATAACCTTGTCTTTATGATCTTTTGCTTTGAAAATGTCCTCTCACATTGGACTTGAGTAACATGATAGTGTGCAGATGACTTTATAAAGTTCATAAAGGCTATCATATGCCTTGTCATGAAGTCTGTTGGAGTGCCAGAATTGTTAGTACACACGATGGGCAAGTGCTGCAAATTTTACAATGTTGCAAACTGGAATCCATATTCTCCACCATCATTCAGCAATAGCTTAATACATCAAAGTTTGAAGCAAAAGAAAACAATTCCAATATTACTGATCTTTGTGATGTGGAAACAGCTTAATAATACCTTCCAATGCTTCATCTTCAAGGCCCTTCTCTGCAAAGTTTTAACTTGCTGGGTCCAAGCACGACAAATCTTTATACAACTGTTTGTGTTGTACAAAGCTGATTTCTGGACTGGACAATGCAATCCATTATTAGGTTAAAACATTTACTCGAACATCAGCTAGCGAATATGAGGAATTTCTTTCATCATCCATAAGCTCATCTGCCATTCTTTTCTTCTTCCTCTGCCTCTTAACTGGCAATGCTGTTTCCAACGCATCAATTCCAATGTTGCTTTTCATCCATATTCATCTGTGAAATCCTGTTCAGTACATGTATTTACAAATTACGAAGCCTTGCTGTGAATGTTATCAAATGTTCTTGTCTGTTCCTTCAACTTTGTTGTAGCTGAATCTACCAAACTCCATGCAGTATCATATCTAAAACACTTGTCTGTAGATAACTTGATAAACGGGTGTGTAGTTTCAAATATACCAAGTAAGTAAATGCTGTCAATATGGTTTCAAACTTTAGAAGACTTTGAAGTAAAACATTTGCTTATGTTTTGTTTTTGCATCAACTTTTCTGAATCTGTATCATTGATAAGCATGTCAATAGATTTACGAAAAGTACTGGCAGCGGCAGTCATCAAAACGTCCAAATATAGTTGTTGCTGCAGTGGATTTCCTGACCATCTGGTTCTTCACCAATTAGCTTTAATGTTTCATTTTTTTCTTTGTCCTAGATGTTTTCCAACAACTTCTATCCATACAGCCATTCTCTTGTATGATGATTCACAAAAGTTGCTATATTCTGGAGCAAATTGAAAAAAGAAACTGCAGGCACACAACATTTTGTTGTTTCAGTTATCACCAAATTCAAGACATGGACATAGCACCATATATGAACATGTTGATCAGCCACATCAGCAATTTACCTTTTGTAAATCATTATACTGGCCATGGTAGCTTGCAGCGCCATCTGTGCCATCTGATAAACATTTGGGGGGTCAATTTTTAAGATGCTGTAATGTTTGAATCAATAGATCAAAAAGTCCCAGTCCTGTACCATCATTACTTGGAACAACTGAAAGTAGCCGCTCGCAGATAATACCTTTAAGCACATACCGAATAATAATGCTAAACTGATCGATGGATGAATTATCTTGTGTTGAATCAACCTGAATAGAATAATATTGCTTGAGAAACGTCATGGACTAATTCTTTCTTGTAATCATATTCTTCATAATTTGATAACATGTTTATAGTTGTTTTACTCAGGTATGTAACAAGTCCACCACGGCCTTTACTTTGAGCCTTTCCTTGTTGCTCTAATCGTTTGATTATTTGTTTAGACTTGTTTTGCACTGCAGAAACGTGAGCTGCCATAATGGGGTCATATTTTGCCATCAACTGCACAGTAGCTAAAAAATTGCCATGATTCAGAACCTCATTATCTAGAGTGTAGGCCGATTCATTTCTGTGACCTCGAAAAGGAAGTGCTTGCTTGCCTAACATCTTATGATGTCTATAATCCTCATGACAATACTTCTCTGCTTCAATACTTCTTCTTTTCTTTTAATTAGTGATGCTGCAAAAAAATTATCTAAGGTGCCATCATTAACCACACTGATATATTGCTGAGCATTTCTGACATGTGTTGTTGTCGATTCATGTAAAGTCAAGCTCTGGCTAATATGACTGTAGTCACTAAAGCCACGTACAAAGGGTGATGGATTACAAGTGTTGGGAAACTCAAAGGCTAAGCAGTATGAACAATATAAGCATCTATTTTCTTTGTTATATGTTAGCCATTTTCTTGGGACTGAGTCATTCATAATTTTCCTCTCATACAAACGAGCTTCAAATGGCAGATCATCAAGTGGCTGCAGTGGATGTTCAGCAAAAAACTGTTTTAGCTTTGCTCGTGATGGATATTGGAAGATTCCAGTAATTGATCTTTCATTTTCTTGCGTAGGTTCATTTACAGGATGTGCTTCAGAAACCAAGTCATTTATGCTTGAAGGAATATCTGATTCCCTGTCACTAGTTGAAGCTATGTGTTCAGATGTTGCAACTACAGGCAGTACAGATACCGGAACAGGGAAGCCAGAAGAAATATTGGGCCTGGGTTGATTAGTAATGGATGCACTTGTATTTGTCTCTACATTCAAAGTAGCTCTTCTCTGTTCTTGTAACTCGCATGTCATTGCATCATCACCATGTGTATTGTTTCTTGCTTCTTGATTATTTGTTGCAGAACTGGATATTGATGTGGATTGTGCTTGTGGTATTCTAAACTCTGTAATAGGCCTGCATCGCTTGGCTGATTCCTTCCTTTCTGCTTCTTTTTGTTCTTTGCGTTTAGTGACCCAGATTTATGCTTTTTCTTTTCCATGCTGGTAGGGGTAATATTCCTGAAATAAAAACTTAATTAAAAATAGCCCACATTGGGAAAAATGAATATTGATGATTGCAAGAATAACTTGAAGGAACGCCAGATAAACGCCTACTTGATAAAAATATAAAATAACTTACTTACACTTCAATAGGCTATGTTCATTAGTCAATACTACTGTGGCCTATGCAGCTTCAGAAGAGGAGACAATCCACCTGTCCAGTGTTCACACCAGCAAGCAACTGAGACAACTGTTGAAACTTAGAAGTTTGGTCCGACTATAGTAAGACATTAAGAATGGTCCCACGACCAAAGTTAACATGTCCAGTTTGATACCAGTGTAGTGTTACAAGTCGCAACCCTTTGAGTTTACTGATCATGGCTTATCACTTGAATATCTTTGACCTCATGATTCACGGTCAAAGGTACCGTTTCTCCTTTTCAGTGACCTCACGACCCTATGTACTGCTTGATATCCTTTCAAGTTGCCGACCATCTGAAATCACGAACTGTAACTTTATCTTTAAATTCACACACTCTTGCTGAAAATGTGGATTTCCAACTATGTCCGACCCGGGTGAACCAGCCCCCCCCTCCACTCCTTTTCACATCCGTTTAACACTGCTTCGTTCCTTCATACACTGAGTGATTATTTGGTTGTTTCTTTATTGCATTTTTATTTGGTATTGCTCTTTTAAAAACAATTATATTTTATTAAGTTAGAATACAAATCGCAGGAAAGAAGTTGGAGATTTATTTATCTAATTCATTATAATTTTTAAGGGCCCTTCAGAGATTCACGGGCCCCTTCTTGGCTCTCCGGGCCCCGGCCGATGTACCGGCTGAACCAAGACTACTGCTTGATATCATTTGAAGTTGCCGACCATCTCAAATCACGATTTGTAACTTTATCTTTAAATTCACACACTCTTGCTGAAAACATGGAATTTCCTTAATTATGCCCAACCTGGGCCCCCCTATTCCACATCCTTCCACTACCTCCCCTGCTTCGTTCCTTTTCATGCACTGCTTATTTGTGTCCTGTTCTCTTTTTTTTCTTCTTCCTTTTTATTACTAAAACAGTTGTCTGTATTTGTTTCTTTATTGCATTTTTATTTGATATAGGGAGCCCACTTCATCAGGGGCCCACTTGCCATCGGGCACGCTGACACCCTGGCCAGTCCGCCACTGGTGGCATTCACAGTGGAAACATTGGGGGGGCAACGGTTTTGTTATGGATCAGCATTTCCAAGGCCCTGGATATTCTGTGCAGGCGCTGGCCGAGGCCCAGGGCAGTTTTGCTGGCTCACAGGCAGCCATATACCAGAGCCACCTGGAAATTGCAGCACCGCTTCTGAGCATGGCCCTGCAGGCCATGGGTGGGAACGTTGGCGGCATTGTCCAGATGCTGGCCGACGTGGCGCAGATGCAGAGGGAGGTGTCCCTGACCCAGAGGCAGATGGCGCAGCAGCTGGCTGATGTGACAGACCCAGTAGTTGGTGGCACAGTCAATGGGTGATGTGCTGCAGTCGCAGATGTGGATGGTCCACTCCCTGTGCTCCATGGCTGCAAGCATGCAGACCCTGATCGAGACCAGAGTGGGCCTCCAGGACTGGCAGTGCCAGGTGGCGGAGGAGCCCAAGTTGTTAGCACCACTCCCACCCCCGTCCCAAGGAGGAGCCCGCGGACCATCGGAAACCCCGAGGAATGAGGAGGTGATGGAGGCCATGCCGGTGACTCCCACAGGGGAGATGCTGGAACACTGCAGCATCTCAGACTCCACCTCTCCTGTTCCTCGTGCATCTGGTAGGCAGCGGGCAGAACGGGGTGGCACCACGCCACCTGGGACACCCAAGCCACAGCCGGGCCCATTTTGGTCCTGTCACCCCAGAGGACAGCTGCCAATGGGGACCCAGGTCGCAGGGCGTGAATCCACTCCTGATATACCTACATGTAGGGATCCACCTAGACGTAGCATTAGGGCCCATAAGGTCAGTAAGTTGGACACCAGTTAAGTTGGCACAGGTGCAGGGCACAGTTTAGTGACAGTGGTTATGGCACATTATTTCTGCACACTAAAAACCTGTTAACACTGTGTTATGGGAGAGGTATTTTCAGAACCCCAAAATGTATCATGGAGTTCAACCAACCTCCCCCTTTAATGTATTGTTGCTTTTGAAGCACACGGCTTGTTCCCCAGGTGTGGTATTACAATTATGGACACATGGGTTTTTACACACAAAACAATGTTTATTCCATGAACTCAACTGAACCTTTTGAATAAACTTTGGATCACTTAACACCCCTTACTTCAAAAATAACCCCGAAAATAATACAACACTAAATAATCCCTCAAAATGTTCCTTCAAACCTCCAAAAGACTTCGCCTTTAACAACAGACATGAGGTTACATTCAATATACTTCTAGTCTTTGGATTTTCAAACATCAATAGACCAGTTCTGTGTTTTCTTCTTGCAGCTTTTTGCAAAACACACAAACACTCCCAGATTTCTCCTCAAACCTGAAACCAAAAGCAGAAGTGAGCTCAGCTCAGCTCCCTTCCACCCTCTGACATCACTTCAGTCATACGAGCTGCTTAATTTCTTAAAGGTACATTGCTTAAACATCCATTTTTTAAAGGTACTCTCACATGACACCTCCCACCAAGAAAACAAAATATGCCATCAACTTCAAGATGGTTTCATTTTTCACTTTTGCACCATCCACTAAGAAATGTACACAGTAAATATGCTTTTTCATTTCACAAAAAAAAACAACACACACAAACTGGCTTAATAATAAAGTGCATCTTTCCCGTTCTTCTTCCTCCAACCGAAATCCTTCCATTCATCACATTCATAACAAAGCATTGCTATCACATTTTCCTGTCCTGCCACATGGACTATTTTTAAATGAAATGGCTGTAACAATAAACTCCAGCGAAACAGCCTTGCACTGTTATTCCGGAATCGCTCCAAAAACGTCAAAGGATTATGATCAATATATATAATGGTGTCAGATGGATTGCTGGTCACATAAACGTGAAAATGTTGCAAAGCCAGCACCAAATTCAAAGTCTCCTTCTCAATCGTCGAATACTTTTTCTGGTGAGAATTCAATTTCTTTGAAAAATAACCAACAGGCCGCTCTAGCCCTTCGACGTCGTCTTGTAGAAACACCGCATCTACGCCCACATCACTCGCATCAACAGCCACTTTGAATAGTTTGGTATAATTTGGGATGACAAACACAGGAGCAGTGGTTAACACAGCCTTCAGGCCGCCAAATGCCTGTTGACACTCTGCTGTCCACTGGAATTTGTTACGCTTCTTGAGCAAGTCCGTCGTGGAGCGACCACACTGCTAAAATTTGGTACAGCATTCCGGTAAAATCCACTCATACCAAGAAACCACATTATTTCCCGTCGTGTCGAGGGTATCGGAAACTCCCTAATAACTTTTGTTTTCCCATCCCGTTGGACCATTTGACCGCACCTACGCCAAGGAAAGTGACTTGGGCATTTCCAAATTCACTTTTGGCTAGGTTTATCACCAAACCTGCCTCCTGAAGTCGATCAAATAACTCCCTCAGATGTTTTAAATGTTTTTTCCATGCCTGGCTGAACACGACCAGATCGTCGATGTATACCGCACAATTGGGTAATCCTGAAATGACTGTATTAGTTAACCGTTTAAATGTTGCTGGGGCGTTTTTCGTGCCAAATGGCATAACTTTGAACTAGTATATGCCATCTGGAGTCACAAAAGCTGAAATTTCCTTCACCCTTTCAGATAAAGTTACTTGCCAGTGACCTTTCAGTAAATCCAATTTGGAAATAAAAGCGGATTGTTCCACTTTCTCAATGCAATCCTCCAAACGTGGGATAGGGTAAGAATCCATTCTTGTAACTGCATTCACCTTTCGATAGTCCACACACAACCGTTGGGTAACATCTGGTTTAGGCACCATCACTATGGGTGAGCACCATTGGCTGCAACCCACTTCAATTATGCCATTCTTCAGCATACTCTCAATCACTCTGGTAACCTGTGCCAATTTTAAAGGATTAAGTCTATATGGATGTTGTTTGATAGGAACAGCATTTCCCACATCTACATCTTGCATAGCCATTTTAGTACTTCCCAATTTATCTCTACAAACTTGCCCATGTGATATCAATAACTCTTTCAGGTCAGTTCATTTTTCCTCTGGAAGGGAACTTAACAATTCATCCCAATTTTTAAGAACATCCTCATTTTCCAATTTAATCTGAGGTACGTCAAATTCACAGTCATCTGGATTTGGTTCGTCACTTTGAGTTAGAATCATTAAAGCCTCCTTTTTCTCTCCTTCCCTTTCAAAGTACCTTTTAAACATATTTGCATGGCACACTCGGTGAGTCTTCCTTCTATCTGGTGTTTTTACCACATAATTCACCTCACTTAATTTCCTTTCAATCTGATACAGTCCACAAAACCTCGCTTTTAAAGGCTCACCTACCATTGGTAACAACACTAAAACTTTATCCCCACTGACAAAACTACGAACTTTGGATTTCTTGTCTGCTATCCGTCTCATCACATTTTGTGCAACTTTCAAATGTTGTTGAGCCAATTCACCTGCTCTATTTAATCGTTCCCTAAGATTTGACACGTAATCCAATAGTGTAATTTCCGATTTCTCACCCCCCAATTTTTCCTTAATCAATTTAAGTGGTCCTCTTACCTCCTGACCAAAAGTTAGTTCAAAATGACTAAATTTGGTCGACTCATTAGGTGCATCCCTAATTGCAAATGAATGGAGTTCCTTTATCCCAATCCTCTGGATAATCTTGACAATATGCCCTCAACATTGTCTTTAATGTCTGATGCCGCCTTTCTAATGCTCCCTGCGATTCTGGATGGTACGCAGTTGATTTAAATTATTTTATTCCTAAGCTATCAATAACTTCTTTGAATAACTTTGAAGTAAAATTCGATCCTTGGTCCGATTGAATTTCTGTGGGTAGTCCATATCTCGTAAAGAATTAAAGTAACTCCTCCACAATCCGTTTAGCTGTAATATTACGTACTGGAATTGCCTCTGGAAACCTAGTCGACACATCCATTATAGTCAAAAGATATTGAGAGCGATTCTCTGCCCCCCACGCTGGGTGGGAGAATAGCGGGAGGGCCTCCCGACATTTTTCTCGCCCTCCCGCTATTCTCCCCCCATCCCCCCACGCCCGACCCACGCTACGAATCGCCGCTCGCCGTTTTTTACGGCGAATGGCGATTCTCCGAGGCCGATGGGCCGAGCGGCCGGCCCATCACGCCCGTTTCACCACGGCAGCAAACACACCTGCTCGCTGATGTCGTGAAACGGATGCCAGATGCCCGTTTGGGGCATCTAGAGGCCCGATTGGCACGGGAGCACCACGACTGTGCTCGGGAAGGGACAGGCCCGCGATTGGTGCCCACCGATCGTCGGGCCAGCATCCAAAACAGACGCACTCTTTCCCCTCCACCGACCGGCAAGATTAAGCCGTCACGTTTTGCCGGCCAGCTGAGGAGAAAGACGGCAACTGCGCATGCGTGGGTTGGCGTTGTCTAACCTGCGCATGCGCGGCTGACGTCATCGGCTGCGTCAGCCACCGTGACGCTTGACGTGCGGCCTTGATGACCGTCGTCAAGGCCGTGCCGCCGTGACGCACGGGGCTGCACTCCTAGCCCCACCCGGAGGGGAGAATCGGCCCGGAAGTGGCCATGAAGGCTGCCGTGGGCCACGGCCTGTCACACGGCAGCATTTACGATTCTCCGCATTTGTGGAGAATCTCACCCATTGATTCCCACTTTTTGTTTTAGGAAGCGGTCCTACACAATCGATTAACCCTTGTCAAAGGTTCCTCAAATGCTGGAATGGGTATTAAGGGCGCTGGTTTTATCACTGCTTGAGGTTTCGCTATCATTTGACATGTGTGACATGATTGACAAAATTTAACTACATCTTTATGTAGTCCAGGTCAATAAAAATGTTTCTGGATTTTAGCTTGAGTTTTCCTTATTCCCAAATTACCTCCCACTGGTACCTCATGTGCAACTTGCAACATGTCCTTTCTATACCCTACCGGCAATACTACTTGATGAACTTCTGCCCACTTTTCATCCGCCTGCATATGTACAGGTCTCCATTTTCTCATCAAGACATCACTTTTATAGTAATAGCACTCTGGTACACTCTTAGATTCCTCTTCCATACATGCTTTCTGATACATCCGTTTTATTTCTATATCTTTCTGTTGTAACTCCGCCAATTTTCCTGAACTAAAAATATCCGCCTCATCCTCCACCTGTCAAAATTACTCTGTTTGAGTCTTTCAAACTCCATGTATGTTTGACCAAATTCTTTCCTTCAATTTCTAAACCTTTGTCTGTAAGCTTCAGGCACTAGCTCATATGCACGTATGATGGATTTATTCACCTGCTCATTCCAGCTATCTCCCCCGGTAGTGATGCAAACACTTCACTAGCTCTACCTAGCAGCTTTGTTTGAATCAGTAATACCCACATGTCCTGTGGCCATTTCATTTGTTTAGCTACCTTCTCAAATGAAATGAGATGAATGCTGTTTACTTTTAATCAACCTCCGCAATTGTTGGATCAGAGGATGCTTCCTTCTCGTCGAACCTTGGCAATGCTTGGACATATTTAAATAAATTCCCACCAAGCCTTCGACTATGACGCTCTTTCTCACTATTCTCATCATTATCATCCAACTGTATGTTTCCCTTTGCCTCTGCCAATTTTAATTGACTGTTATGATTCATGGCCATTTTCTGAAGTTCAAACTCCCTCTCTTTATCTTTTTCCCTGATCTGTATCTCCCTTTCTTTTTCTTTTTGTTCTGCTAGGGATATTCTTTCTTTTCTCCTTTCTTCTCTCTCCTTTTCTTTTTCCTCTCTCTCTTTATTTTCCCCCTCTCTCTCTTTCTTTTTCCTTTCTCTCTTTTTCATATTCAAGCCGCTTTAATTCTTTCTTATGTTCCATTTGTTTAATTTGCAACTGAATTTTTGCCATTTCCAATGAGTCAGACTCTATCTCAGGCAACTTTAAATGCTTAACCACTGCCATAATTATCTCATCTTTTTGTATTTTGTCAGGTAATGTTAACTGCAATGTTTTTGCCAAACCTAACAGTCTGCTTTTCATCTCTGTCCTTGAGGTACTGCGTGTGACATTCTCCATCCTAAAAACTTCTGAGCCTCTGAAAGGCATTGTCCACAACTCACTTAAACTAAAATACCACACCGGAAAAGCAACAATCCTTCACTGTCTTTAAGTTCACAAAAGCCAATCCAATAGATAGACTTTTACCCCCCTCGAGCCCCCAATTGTTATAGGAGAGGCGTTTTCAGAACCCCAAAAAGGAACCTTGGACCTCAACCAACCTCCCCCTTTAATGTATTGTTGTTTTTGAAGCACACGGCTTGTTCTCCAGGTGTGGTATTGCAATTTGGACACGTGTGTTTTTGCACACAAAACAATGTTTATTCCATGAACTCAACTTAAACTTTTAAATAAACATTGGATCACTTAGCACCCCTTACTTCAAAGATCACCCCGAAAATAATAAACACTAAATAATCCCTCGAAATGTTCCTTCAAACCTCCAAAAGACTTCACCTTTAACAACAGAAATGAGGGTACATTCAATATACTTATGGTCTTTGGATTTTCAGACATCAACAGACCAGTTCTGTGTTTTCTTCTTGCAGCTTTTTGCGAAACACACGAACACTCCCAGCTTTCTCCTCAAACCTGAAACCAAAAGCAAAAGTGAGCTCAGCTTCTGCTGACGGGACTTCTGCCTCCGTGGACTTATTACAGTGGCGACGAGGAAAACTAACCCAAAGAAACCTGCTCATCAGCAGCTGCCACACATTGAGGGTAAGCCATTGACAGGCCAAATGCCTTTATTCGGAAAGTTGGAGTCTTTTGACCCTGCAGTGGAAGGCTGGGCCCAATATGTAGAGCGGATGAGGTACTTCTTTAGCGCAAATGATATAATTCCAGATGAAAAGCAACGGGTCATTCTGCTGACCGCGTGTGGTTCAGCAGCCTTTGCCATTATGCACAGTCTCACTTTTCCGGAGGCACTGGACATGAAAACGTTCCAGGAATTGACGGACTTAGTAAAAAAGTACCATGACCCTTAGCCACCTCTGATCCTGCGAAGGTACCGGTTATACTCAACATTCTGAGGCACTGGGGAGTCAGTTACAAACCTATTAACAACATTAAGGCAATTAGCAGAGGCTTGCGAATTTGGTCTGACGCTAAATGAGATGCTCCGAGACCGTTTGGTATGTGGAATAAATAATTTAGCAATACAGAAACGTCTATTAGCAGAGGCCGAGCTGGATTGCAAACAAGCATTGAAGCTGGCTTTGTCCTTAGAAAATGTGGCAAGCAGAGAGCATGAGTTACAGGGTACTCCGATGGAGGCAGACGCCCATACCAGTGAAACTGAGTTGAGGTACTACCGCTGGGTGATAGGCATCTGCATAGCCAACCTCAGGAATGACTTGGATACTAAGTTAACCAGGCCCACTTGCAGAAGCCCTCCCAAGCAAGGGAAAATTAGGTCCAGACAGATGGCAGCCCCTGCAGCCCTTCGCCCATCAAAATATTGAAGTTGTTGCCAGAGATCGGAGCCAGAAAGGAGAAATAAAAGCTCAAAACCATCAACTTGGAGAAGGTCACGTAAGCTGGGGTACAGGAGAATGCAGACCCTAGAAGCCCCACCTACCTCCAAAGAGGAACAACTAAATTGTGCAACAATGCTGAAATCAAAACCCTTAAAATTATCCATAAGGTTGAATGGACATCCCACGCTGATGGAAGTGGACGCTGGAGCAGCCATATCAGTGATAGGGGAAACAGTATTCAATACAATTTGCACTGGACTCCAACCCTTATTCCTAACCAGGACCTCGGCAAAACTGAGGACATACAAAGGTGAACCACTGAGAGCGTTGGGCACAACGCATGTAACTGTGGCTTATGGAGAGAACTGGTTAGGCTGCCTTTAATGGTAGTGAAAGGTGTGGGACCAAGCTTATTGGGATTAAACTGGCTAAAAGAGATCCAACTGGATTGGGTAAACATTTTCCAGCTGGAAAATGGCCGCCTGAGCGAACTCCTATGCAAATACCCAGCGGTTTTCCGAGAAGGGCTCGGAACAATAAAGGGACCAAAGGCGACATTGCATGTAGATCCAGAGGCAGTCCCAAAATTCTACAAGGCCCGACCAGTACCCTTCGCATTAAGGCAGAAAGTCGATATAGAAATAAAACGATGAGAGCGTGAGGGAATAATAAAACTGGTGCAGTTTGCAGAGTAGGCGACACCCGTGGTGCCTATCCTTAAGCCGAATGGCTCGGTCCGCCTTTGTGGAGATTTCAAACAAATGATGAATCGCTACTTACAACTGGACAAATACCTAATTCCCTGGATTGAGGATTTGGATGCAAAGCTGGCCGGAAGACTCCCATTCTCAAAGCTGGATATGAGCCATGCGTAGCTACAGCTGAAGCTGGATGAACAGTCCCAAAAATTCTCAACGATAAACACCCTGAAGGGCCTTTTTCAGTATACAAGATTACCCTTTGGGGTATCGTCAGCTCGTGCGATATTCCAGAGGACAATGGAGAATATTATGCAAGGGCTACCACAAGTCGCCATTTACCTGGACAACATCCTCATTACAGGAAAAACAAAGGCAGAACACCTGCAAAACCTGGAGGAAGTCCTTGAGAGATTTTCAGCAGCAGGCGTGCACCTAAAGAGGGAGAAATGTGTTTTCCTAGCACCTCAAGTAACCTATCTGGGGTACAAGGTTGACAAATCAAGGCTACACCCTTTGGAGGATTGGGTGAGGGTAATTAAAGATGCCCTGGCCCCCACCACAATCCAGGAGTTAAGGTATTTTTTAGGACTGGTGACATGTTATGGAAAGTTCATACATAACAGAGCTTCCACATTGGACCCCCAACACCAATTACTAAAAAAGGGGCAAGCCTGGGAGAGGTCCACCTGCCAAGACAGGGCTTTCAAGAAGATAAAAGAACAGCTTTCCTCAGAGAACATCTTGGCACACTACGGCCCCAGGAAAGAGTTGGTGCTCACGTACGACACGTCTCCATATGGCGTTGGTGCAGTTTTGGCACACAGAGAGCAAAACAGACAGGAACTACCTGTAGCGTTTGCTTCCAGGAAGCTGGCAGCAGCAGAACGAAAATATGCCCAAATCGAAAAGGAAGGACAAGCTGTGATCTTCGCGGTGAAGGAATTTCACCATACTTGTACGGGCGGAAATTCACTATAATTACAGACCACAAGCCATTGCTGGGTTTGTTGAAAGAAGACAAAGCAATACCACCAATAGCTTCGGCCCGGATCCAACGCTGGGCCATACTAGTGGTGGCGTACCCGTATCAACTGGAGTATCGGCTAGGAATCTGGGTGACAAACGCCAATGCCCTAAGCAGGCTGCCATTACTGGACAGCCCGCCATTAGTACCCGAAATAGATGAAACAGTAATGACGTTACATTTCCTGGACACCCTTCCAGTGGCCGCACAAATCATTATTTTATGGACCCAAAGGGACCCGGTTTTATCAAAAAAAAACACATAGTGCTAACTGGGGAGATGGAAAGACCGGTCCAGGTGGAATTCCACCCTTACTGGAGCAGAAGAGAGCAGATCACCGTGGAAGATGGGATCCTGCTGTGGGGGGCTCAAGTAATAGTTCCAAGTCAAGGCAGTCAAGCCATCCTGGCTGAACTATATCATGGGCACCCTGGAGTCTCAAAAATGAAGACGCTATGTTTTGTGGCCGGGCCTGGACACAGACATAGGCACATTGGTAGGTCGGTGCCAAGAATGCCAACAAGGGCATAGGTGCTACAGGCAGCTCCGCTGCACCCATGGGAATGGCCAGGTAGACCATGGTTGCGACTTCATGTCAATTTTGCAGGCCCGTTTATGGGTTCAATGTCTTTTATAATAGTAGACGCCCATTCCAAATGGCTGGGCCTCTACAAAATGAATTCTGCAAATTCAACAACCACCATTGAAAAACTCCGCACCTTGTTCGCAACTCAAGGTATCCCAGAGGTAATAGTCTCAGATAATGGATCGGTTTTCACCAGCCAGGACTTCACAAAATTTATGACGTCAAATGGAATTCGGCACATAAGAACGGCACCATACAACCCGGCATCGAATGGTTTGGCGGAGAGAGCCGTCCAGACCTTAAAAGTCGGGTTGAAGAAACAGTCAGCAGCATTATTGGACAACAAGCTGGCGATTTGACTACAGAACAAACCTACGTGCCACAACGGGAATAGCACCGTCGGAGCTACTCATGGGCAGAGGACTCGGAACCCGGCTAAGTCTACTATTCCCGGATTTAGGTGGCTGAATAGAGTGACAAAAGAGGCCCAATGCAAGGGCCACGACAACACTCGCCAAGAAAGGCAGTTCAACACGGGTGAAAATGTATGGGTCAGAAATTATGTGAATGGCCCTACATGGGTAGCAGAAACAGGACAGGACCTGTGTCGTATGAGATGCGCGTGGGAAAACATGTAATAAAGAAACACCTGGACGAGGTGCGGGCCTCAGATTCATTTCCTCCTCCAGAGATGACTCAGACTAGCATACCAAGGACTCCCCGACAAGCTATTCACGCTTCCAAAACCACTGGTGAGGACATCGGACTCGGATATGGATACCGTGGATAATGCCGGAACTGTCCCCCTGCCGCCGGAGTAAAGGGGCGAACCGCCCCTCAGGCGCTCACATTGGAAAAGACGGGCGCCTAGCCGTTATAGCCCCCCTACATCGGAGGCCAAAGTGGAGGAGCGGGACCCGTTGCAAAAATGAAGCAGGAGACCCATGAGCCACGAGGACCATGGGGGCTCCTCGGACCTTGGGGGGAGGGGTGTAATGACTTTTAGGTCAGGCCTTTGAGATTGGCCAATTAGAAAACAAGTTCCCTGATTAGTGGCCCAATCAGGGAACCCCTTTCTGTGTATATAACAGGGAGTGTCAGATCCTCTGCACTCCCGGTGTAGACAGCAGACTGAATGGTCACGGTTGTTAAGCTGTTGGGTTTGTAAATAAAAGGAATTCTGGCGACGGGACTTCTGCTTCCATGCACACCTATGCCATGTATGTACGTAGACAGCGATAAGGCTAGCTGGACTTTGCACAACCTTGATAAGTTAGAAACTTGCTCTGAAGGCTGAACATTTTAGACAGCTCCGACAGATGATCCTGCATCAGCATTTCGTCCCCTCACTTAACCGGTGCAATAACTAGATTTCAATTCATGCCTATGTCCTGTAGGCAATTCAATTGGCAATATTATGGTTTCAGCTGGGGAGATCCTTCCAAGTATGGTTGAATCCAGTGACTTGAAGGCTGCTTACTGTGGTTAGGCAAGATTCTTTTTGTAATTGTAACTGGAAGGGTATTCATGGTTGCTTTGCTGACCAGCATCACATTTCTGCTCCCAAGATGCATTTTAGAGTGCCTTAACTGCCTATCTTTGATGACCAATAGCAATGGGGTAAAGTTGAACACATTCTCAGCTTGAGGCATACCCTGGCATGTAAAACCTGTCAATAAACTTGAACCTGGTGACAGGCATGGCACCTCGGCTGTGCAGAGGCAAAGCCGCTCCCCGACCCCCACATTCCCCAGACTCCTGCCCATCGTGGGTGGTCACAGTCCTGTGATTATACATTCCCTGAAGTGCAATTTGTTCAGTCTGCACCCCCACCAAGTAGAACCGGCAGCCATCTCCTGAAAGGTGACATCAATATTTGCCTCCACCTTGTGTGAGGAGCAGGGAACACTGGAGTTCTTATGAAATGAAATGAAATGAAAATCGCTTATTGTCACGAGTAGGCTTCAATGAAGTTACTGTGAAAAGCCCCTAGTCGCCACATTCCGGCTCCTGTTCGGGGAGGCTGGTACGGGAATAATGGGGATGATGTTTACACTGGTCATGAACATCAGAATTCTCTGGGAGGGTTTTGGTCTAGTACAGACACAGATCAATGAGATTCCTCATAGGATTGGCATCAATCATCTGCTGGTACCATGGTAACTGCAAACTCAATGCCAAACCAGCAAAGAGAGCACGGAAAGCTGATGTCCCCAAAATACAGTCCTTCCCCTCTGTTAGAGTGCACAGCTCAGGAACAAGCTGACAGTCAGGTTTCTGATGAGCACTGCTCTCAGGAATGAGGATCTGGCACCTAGCCAGGCTCCTTTGCAGCCATTATTCCCTGGCCACTCTACCCATTGCAGGACAAGTTAAAGTTCTGTTTGATACAGGTGCTGATTACACTGCCTTATATATTTCACTTTTAGTGCCCATGTTGGAAGATTTGGGGGGTGCGATTTATCAGTTAACTTTAGGGTGATTTACTCAGTCTAAGCTGCAACTTGTTGACTTTTATCGTATTCCTATCACTGTTTATGGACTTATCGCCAACATTGAGGTTGGCCTTAGTTTATCCTCATTATATGTTATCCTAATATAAAACATTTCCTTAGAATTCCGTCCAGCCCTGTGGAAGCTTCCACGGACCAGGATGACTGTCAGCTGGACCTTCAGGTACAACTGGACTGGGGGGATAAATGTCTCCTTGAACAACTCCTTAACAAATACTATGCTTATTTACAAAGACATCCACATCAATGTGGCAAGGTAGATATGGAGCTGAATTCCCTTAATGCTCTATTACCCTTTATACCAAAATTGTGGATTTGTGAATGATATTTCACATGGCATCTGACAAGGAAAGAGACATTAAGATAAATGGGCTTCATTCCTGAATGATCCAACACTCATTTTAAAATTTTTATCCTCAGACATGGACTTAGAACCTGTCATGGAAGATGATGATGCAGAGAAGGGAATTAAACTAATGCCTTTGAAACCACTCACAGAGTATCATCAGGTCATTTACTGCGGGTTATTGATGATGACTAAACAAGGAACATACAAAAAATGGCCTCAGCTGGGAGAAGGATAGTGATCGGTGCCTTACGGGATTCTTATTCCTTTCATCTGGAGGAATTACTATCTATATCCCTTGCTTAGCAGACAGCACAATACGCTGAAGCAGCAGCAATACAGTATGCTTTTGAATAGGCAGACCCTATGAAGCCCACTTTAATTTGTACTCATGGTGACTATTGCAAACGTGGCTACAACCAGGACTTGGTGTTCTGGGATCAGGCATGTTTTACTAATCACAAAGGAAAGCCTATAAAACATAAGACATCGTGGGAAGACATTCTCTGTGGACAGAAAAATGAAATTGTCATATTATTCATGTACCCACACATACCACTTTCTCAGTCTACTCGTAGGGCAACAGTCTCACAGACATTCAGATGAATAGTTCAGACTACATGTCACTCTTAGTGAGGGATCTGCAACGGTTAATGTTATAACTCAGTCAGGAAGGACAACTAATTAGGATGAGGAACTTATTCAGCTATTAGACCTGACAAAAGAGAATCATTTGATCCTTTAAGAGAAGTTATTTCTCCTCATCTCTGTTTTAAATCTGCTACTCCTTATCCTAAAACTATGGGGCAGGGTTCTCCGTTGGCCGCCGCCTATTTTGTAATCGGCGATTGGGAGGAGAATCCATTTTTACGACTGAATCAGAGGCGGCGCATGTTTTCGCATGCTCCGCCCCTTCCAAAATGGAGTCATCGAGGAGAGCGCACATGCTGTTGGGAAAACTGCAGGACATCACCTGAAGCCCTCACCCGATGCTCCGCCCCCGATAGGCCAAGTTCCTGACGGCGCAGGACACGTGTCGGCTCAGCGGTTGTGAATTTGGCATGTCAGTTGCAGTTTGTGCCGAGCACCGCAACAGTCTGGTTCTGCGAGGGCTGGGGGAACCTGTGGGGGGTGGCCAAGGGGGGTTCAGGTGGACACTATCTGGCAGGTGGGGTCCGTGCACAACTGCCGCCATGTTGTACGGCGCATCCGCTTCAGGTCGTCGGCACGTATATCTGCAGCCACGGACCCGGCAATTCTCCGGCTGTTTATATCGTGGAAACTGGGAGTTTTACATGGTGCGGCCCCTCATACAATCTTTCTTCCACTCTGGAATATATTTTAGTTGAGAGGAATTAAATTGCTCCTTAAACAACTGCCATTGTTCATCAACTGTGCTGCCTTTCAGTCTTCCTGTCTAGCCACTAGGGCCAAATCTGGTCTCATACCTACGTAATCTTTAACTCCAGAACTTTAGTGTGGCACTCCAGTTTCTCGCCCTCAAACTGAATTTGAAATGCTATCATGCTGTGATCTCCCTTCCCTGGGGGATCCTTAACTATGGTGACATTTCATTAATCGCTCCTCATTACAAAATACAAAATACAGAATAGCCTGCTTCCTGGTTGGTTCCACAACATATTGCTCCAAAAAAATATTTAATAAATTCAATGAACTATCCCTCAATACCACCATTAATTTGATTAATTCAATCTATATGCATATTAAAATCATCCATGATTATTGCCGTACCTTTCTTACAAGACCCCAGTATTTCCTGGTTTATACAGTATCCCGCTGCGCAAGTTTTGTTTGGGGACTTATAGATTACTTCCACCATGGACTTCTTCCCCTTACGATTTCTTATTCCAATCCAGACTGACTTCATCTCCAGTGGCACTTGATCTCCAGTGCCGGTATAATTTCTCACTGATCCCTTCCTTTACTACTCCAGCTGCACAACCTAATTTTCCTTTCTGCCTATCCTTATGAAATACTGAGTGCCCTTGGATATTCAACTCCCAGACCTGGTCTCCTTGTAACCATGGACGGGATTCTCTCAGCCCGCCGGGCCGGAGAATCACCGGGCCGGGTGCGAATCACGCGACGCCGCCCCGACGCTGGTCCGCTGATCCTCCCGAGAGGGAAGAATCGGCAGCATTGGCGCCGGCACGTTCAGTGCGGCACCGATCGGGGGCCGCTCTATGCGGCCTGCCCAGCGATTCTCCGCCCAGGACGGGACGAGCGGCCGCACAAAACATCCAAGTCCCACCGCGCCGTCCATGTGTGGTCTTGCCCGGCAGGGCCACGGCGTGCATGCATCCGGGGGCAGCCTTTTGGGGGGGAGGGGGGTCCGACCCCGGGGGAGGCCTCTGCTGTGGCCCGGTCCGCAATCGGGGCCTACCGATGGGCGGGTTGGCCTCTCGGGCTGGGGGCCTCTTTTGCTCTGCACCGATCCCTGTAGCCCTACGCCATGTTGCGTCGGGTCTGGCGCGGAGAAGGGAGTCACTGTGCATGCGCGCATACGTGTATTGGCGCCGGTTGCACTGCGCATGTGCGCATTGGCACCGGTTGCAGTGTGCATGTGCAGACCCGCGGCGCCCATCTGACGCCGGCATCAGCAGCTGGAGCAGCGAGGGTCACTCCAGTGCCATGCTGGCCCCCTGTAGGGGTTAGAATCACTGCTCCTGAGGGCATGTTGACACCGTCGAGAAACGCGACGGCTTTTACGACGGCTTCAACACTTAGGCTCAGGATCAGAGAATCCCGCCCCCTGTCTCAGTAATCACCAACAAACTATACCCCTTTGTCACCATCTGTGCTGTTAATTCATTAAGTTTAGTCCAAATGCTTTAGCATTCAGATACAAAGCCTTTATGTTGGTTCTATTAGCAAATTTCACGACTTTTGGATGATTCCTTGCTACAATATGACATTCACTTTTTCTGACCATTCCTTTTATTTTCTGGCAACAATCGGCCTCATCACTAACGTGCATTCTTACCTTCTCCTTTAGCTTGGATTTTTTAATTTTCCATGCAACTAAACACTCCCCCCCCCCCAACTCCCCACCGGCCCTATTTAGTTTAAAGTCCGATTCACAGCTGTAGTTATGCGATTCACCAATCCCAGCATGATTCAGTTGAAGACCGGCCCATTGGAACAGCTCCCACCTGCTCCAGTAGTCGTGCTTTTGTTGTGTGAATTCAAACCCATTTCTCCCACAGCAATCTTGGAGATATGCATTTACCTTTTTAATCTTATTGACCCTGTGCTAATCAGCTCATGGTTCAGGTAGCAAATTGGAGATTTTTACCTTTATGGTTCTGCTTTTCAATTTCGCCCCTAGTGGCTTATATTCATTCAGCAGAACCTCTATCCTTCTTCTACCTATACCATTGGTACCTATGTAGACCACAACAACTGGATGTTTCTCCTCCCACTCATGGTTCCTCTCCAGCCCAGGCAAGATATCCCGAATGCTGGCACCAGGTCGGCAAAAGAATCTTTGGGATTCTCAATCCCTGGTCACAGAGAACAGTGCCTATGGTGCCTATGACCCTAACTATACTATCACCGATTAAAATTACATTTCACTTTTCTCCCCCACTTGAATGGTGTACTGTGGTCACTTTATTAATCTTCCCTGCAGTCCCCGCTGTCATCTACACAGGGAGCAAGAATCTCAAACTTGTTGGACAAGGACAAGGGCTGTGGCTCCTGCATTCCTACTTCATGGGTCAATCTACCTGCCTCACGCACAGTCACACCCTCCTGTCCCTGACCACTGGCTGAATTGAAGATAGTTAATCTAAGGGGTGTGACTGCCTGCTGAAACACAACTTTCAGCAGCTCTCCACCTCTCTAATTTGTCACAGCGTCCGAAGATCAGACTGCAGCTCATCAACTCTGAGCCGAAGTTCCTTGAGCATCCGACACTTGCTCCAGATGTGATCACTAGTACTCACAATGGGGTCCACCAGCTCCCAGTTCAACACATCACCTGGCCCTACATCTCTATTTTATTGAATTAATTTTAAATATGCTTTTTTACATTTCTGACTTAGCAGCTTACCAACTTATGGTTTTCCTGTAATATCACCCCCTTTTTCATTCTGTGTATGGTGAGCTCCTGCCTCGTAGTTCCCTTCCCCCGCTGTTTTAACTGGCCGCTCCGCATCTCCCCATGCTTTTTATTGAAGCCTCGCCTCTCTCTGCTGTTTATTGAAGTCTTGCCCCTTTCCATGCTCTTTATTGAAGACTCGCCTCTCTCTCTGCTCTTTATTGACGTCTCGCCTCTCCCTCCCTGCTCTTTATTGAAGCCTCGTCTCTTGCTCCATGCTCTTTACTGAAGACTCTCCTCTCTCTCTGCTCTTTATTGACGTCTCGCCTCTCCCTCCCTGCACTTTATTGAAGCCTCGCCTCTTGCTCCATGCTCTTTACTGAAGACTCACCTCTCTCTCTGCTCTTTATTGGCGTCTCGCCTCTCCCTCCCTGCTCTTTATTGACGTCTTGCCGCTCTCTGTCTGCTCTTTATTAAAGTCCCACCTCTCTCTCTGCTCTTTATTGATGTCTCGCCTCTCCCTCCCTACTTTTTATTGAAGACTCGCCTCTCTCTCTCTCTGCTCTTTATTAAGGTCTTCTCTCTCTCTCCGCTCTTTGTTGAAGTCTCACTTCTCTCTCTGTTCTTTATTGAAGTCTCACCTCTCTGTGCTGTTAACTGAAGGCTCGCCTCTCTCTCCGTGCTCTCTCTGCTCTTTATTAAAGTCTTGCCACGCTCTCTCCGTGCTCTTCAAGTCTCACCTCTCTCCGTGCTCTTTACTGAAGTCTCACCTCTCTCCCAGTGCACTCTTAAGTGAAGTTTCGCCGCTCTCTCTCCATGCTCTTTACTGTAGAACACAAACAGATTTACCATGATCTTACTGAATGGTGAAACAGGCTTGAAGGGCCGAATGGTCTGCTCTGCTCCTATTTCATATGGTCATATGTTCTATAAATTCCTATACTCCTTGATTTGTTTAAAACATATACATGGGCAGCACTAGTTTGACAGCTCTCATCCTAACATACATTAGACAGATCTCATCCATATCATGCACAAATTATTGCCAGGACCTCCCTAATTTCTCCATTTTAACAAAGGAATTTTAGGAAAATTAATGATGACACAACCTGGCATTATTCAAAAGAAATCTTGCAATGTGGAAATGTAACAGTAAACATCAGCAGCAAATGAACCAAAGATATGCGATTATGTGAAAAGCAAAAAAGAAACAGTAATTGAGTGCAATAACAAACTATAGGTGGCACGGTAGCACAGTGGTTAGCATTGTTGCTTCACAGCACCATGGTCCCAGGTTTGATTTCTGGCTTGGGTCCCTGTCTGTGCGGAGTCTGCATGTTCTCCCTGTGTCTGCGTGGGTTTTCTCCGGGTGCTCCAGTTTCTTCCCACAAGTCCCGAAAGATGAGCTGTTGGGTGAATTGGACATGCTGAATTATCCCTCTGTGTACCCGAACAGGCGCCGGAATATGGCTTTTCATAGTAACTTCATTGCAGTGTTAATGTAAGCTGTTGCTCGTTCTGGTGAGTGTGCTTAACACTCAATTGGCTCTGTTTTATTCCTTAGCTCTAGAGTCGCCAGGTATGCTTATGATACCACCACGGGTTCAAGTTCAAGTTCAGATCAATGACTCAATACACCAGTTACTAAGGTTCAATCAAACACATTTATTATTTACACAGTAAATCGATACTCATGCAACTAATACTAACGGACTCAACTATTCCTACCATTATAAGCCAATACTTATCTTCGATAAGGGAACCCACTGGATCAGGGAACAAGGGCCTCTTGTTCTGTCCTGAGACTGCAGGCTTCCCAGTTGGTATGGACTAAGGGGTCAGGAGTGTCTATTCTCGTAGCGTGCGTTGGTTGACACTTACTTGTCGGTGTAGCAGTTGGCCAGGCCTCTCCTTCTCACGGTCAAGTTCTTAGAGAGCTGCTGCAAAGGTGTTCTGCTGAGGGGGCCGGCTAAGAGAGCGAACTAAACTTGGGACCCGACTTTTATAGGTCCCAGGGGCTTCGCGCCCTTTTGGGCGGTCCCCGATCCTACTGTCAATCGATTGGGTCTCATCCCAATCGATTGGTACGAATCCCCCAATACTGAGGCTGTCCCTCGATCGCGGGGCGGTTCTTCCTAACTGGTTTGTTTCCTTTTGTTTCAGACTCCCGTTGGCGCCGGGAAGTCTGACCTGCCATAGAATGTCCCAATTGTAGCTAATCATTGTATCCATTGTTCCCGGGATCACTTCATTAATATGCAAACTGCTGGTTTCGGTGCTGTCTGCTTTCTTTGCAGCCAGAATACACATGAACTTCTGCAAACTGCTTGTCTCTTTATAATTGTCCAGTTTTCCCTGCAACCTTTGCGTTCTTCCATTTTGTGTGGGGAAGTGGCCAACTCAGGTGGCTACAGAGCCTACTTGTGACAATAAAAGATTATTATTATATCACCAGCACTTTTAAGAAAAATTGGAGCACAAATTTCCAGCAGCTCTATTTTCTACGGATGGGCAGTGTTTGCAAAACCTGCCAATTGTGCTTTGGGACCAAAGGTATTTGCTGAGGAATTCTAATCACCTCAGTGCAAGATCTCCACAGATTTGTGATTCATCAAAATTGGCGTCCCGTAAATAAGGCAATATAATCCCAGGATTCCGGGATAAACTAGTCCATAAAAACCTAGGGCTTAGCTGTGATTCAGATGCTACAAATCTTGAAACGTGGACCGATGTTACAATGGGGTTTAATTTCTTTGATGCTTTAAATAAAAATAGTTTTGCTATTTCAGATTCCACCACAGGATATTGTTAATTCAGGGTGCTGTGCCACATTTTCTTTTGTGACTTGTCTTATATGGAAGGAAAGCCACCACAAGCCTCCTCAGCAGCTGATCCTTTTTTGGACTGCTAAAAACAGTTTCTGCTCCAGAACATAGGAATTATTTCTATACCTGACTATATACAGACACCATGCCAATGTCATGGCACAGCACTGCAAACTCATTTACTGGGGAAAGCAAGTGGGGAATAGCCAGTTGAGGCCTATTTTCAGAAGTTGAAATTTCCCAGTCAGCACCAGGGTCCCCGGACATGTCGGGACCAGACAAGCTGCATGGAGGCATCCTCCCGGTGACAGACCAGGGAGCCAGCCAGTCGACACATTTTGGGACATTTTTCCAATGTCTGGCTTTAGCTGCAGGTGCAAAAACCATCCTGTGGAGGAAATCTTCTCCCTAATAGTGGTCTGAGTCTGAGTCTATTTTTATTTCAATGTTTAGAAAGTCAGAGGGATGGCCATCTCTTATTGTAGCCCTCTGCTTCTTCTATGCTGAAGAGTCTCCTACTAACTGGGCGGCGAGCCCTCTCTCTGGTCATTAATTTGCCAATTTGTGGAAAAAGTCTGCCAGGTCATTGTGCCGCACACAGGTATCCTTTTTTGAACCTGACATCAGGATTCTGACCTAGAGGGAAAGTTTCTGCCCTGAGATTATATACAGTTGATGTAATCATCCATCCAGTATTTTCTTAACAAATCAACATGCCATTTATACCTTTTCAAATGTATGCATAGCAGCAGAATGTATACTGTGTAAATGCAGCTTTGGGGTCACCTATGAAGGAAGACACAAACATGATGAAAATTGAATGCGAGTTGAAATATTACTTAAATTCATGCAGAAATATAAATGTATTCAAACTCCAGACAAATACACTTCATGTAAAATCATTGTGAAAACCGCTCTGTAGTATAAGGCGCACTTAAGGTTGACGTGGAACTGAATGTAGTTCAGTTACTAAATGATATAAGAATGTAGTTCAGGCCACTAAATGATATAAGAAAACACATGACCTGCACTGAGGGTTCAGTCTAGTGTTTGACAGAGTCATGTGCACAAGCAAACAAGTTCCTAACTTGATCCCTGTACATGGCCATAGTGAGCAGGATTCTCCAATCTAGTCCGTGGCGGAATATGTTGCGAGAGAGAACAGAAAAATTGGAGTTCCAGGTGTAATAGCCTGCACAGGACACAAGGGGTGGGGCAGTTTGTTTTCCCCCAGTGGCTCGAGGAGTATGAACTACCCCAGTAATTATGGGGCTAAGAATTATGATGTATAAAAGATCGGCCAGTCAGGAAACGACCGACTCAGAGAGAGGACCCGGTGAGGAGAAACCGGGCCTCATGTAAATAGTTAGTATTACAAATAAACGTCTTATTTTGTTTAATCATAAGACTCACCTCACCTTTATTGAACTGGTGACGAGGGTTAAACTGGAACTGTCGACGTGCAATTCTGCCGACTGGGCCGCCTTTCTGTGACTTTGTTTCTCCCTTCGACTGAGGTATGGCCATAAGTGCTTCACTATGGCTTTGGTCAGTTGGATAGTTTTTACCTTGTTGTTGAATCCTGGAATCAGTACATGGATGCCTAAATTTGCCAGGGCAAACAACATTACCGAACATGAGCATCAGATAGTGATTCTATTGACGGCCTGTGGGTTTGGAAATTAGGAATAATTAAGGGCCTTACATTTCTAGTGGCACCAGATACACAAGAATTTGGCCAGTTATCTCATTAGTGGGCAACCATTTGAACCCATCTCCCTCCATCAATGTGCAAAGATACAGGGTGCGATTCTCCGGACTCACGACACGTCGGAGAATAGCGGGCGGCGCAAATTTTTACGGCCACGCTGGTCCGACGCCCTCCCGCTATTCTCCCCCCCCCCTCCCCACGGCCGTCCCCCGACACAAATCGCTGCTCGCCGTTTTTTTACGGCGAGCAGCGATTCTCCCCTGGCCGATGGGCCGATTTCCAAGGCCTTTACGGCCATTTTTACGAACTAAAAACACACCTGCTCTCACCGTTCGTAAAAGCGGCCGTAAAGTGCCGTTCTGGGGAACCATGGCACCGATTGGCACGGCCGCACCACGGCCGTGCCAAGGGTGCCATGGGCCCGCGATCGGTGGGCACCGATCGCAGGCAGCGGGTACTTACCCCGCGCACTCTTTCTTACTCCGCCGCCCCGATGGATCCGTCTGAGGGACATAACGGCCCGCGCATGCGCGGGTTTCACGCATATGCTGACGTCATCCGCGCATGCGCGGGTTGGAGTCATCCAATCCTCGCATGCGCGGCTGACTTCATCATACGCGTCAGCCGTCGCTAACTTTGGCGCGCGGGCTTAGCGAAATTCGTTAAGCCCGCGATGCCGGAGTTCACGGCCGCGCGATGCTAGCCCCGACTGGGGAGCAGAATCGGTTCCCGGTCGGGGGCGCGGAGACTGCCGTCAAACACGGCCGATTTCACGGCAGCCTTCACGACTCTCCGCATTTGCGGAGAATTGCGCCCACAGTTTTAATACAGTGGAATGGTCCGAAGGGAGTCCGTTGCTGAGTATGTTTCCCATTTGTGCAAAATCACCAAATATTACGAAAGCAGCAATGTTGGCAGATATGCTACACGATCACTTGGTTTGTGGTATTAACAACACAGAAATCCATAAGAAGCTTCTGGGTGAGACTTGAATAAACTAATGGGATTATAGGAAAATATGTCTCTAGGACCTGATGGTGTTAAAAAAGGTGGCAGCAGAGATTGTTGATGCATTGATTATGTATTTCAAAGTTTCATGGATTCTAGAAAGGTCCTGATGGTTTGGAAATATGCTAATGTGGCATCCTTTTCAAGAAGGGAGAAAGTTAGAAAAGTAGGAAACTATAGACCTGTTAGCTTGACCACTGATGTGGGGAAGTTGTTGGAATCAACCATTAAGGAGGAAATGACTGAACTTTTGGAAAGACAAGGTTCAATCTGCTATTGTCAGCATAGTTTTATGCAGAGTAAGTCATGCTTGACAAACTTGCTTGAGTTCTTTGATACGGTAGCACAGTGGTTAGCACAGTGCTTCACAGCTCCAGGGTCCCAGGTTCAATTCCTGACTTGGGTCACTGTTTGCGTGGGGTTTGCACTTTCTCCCCATGTCTGTGTGGGTGCTCCGGTTTCCTCCCATAGTCCAAAGGCGTGCAGGTTAGGTAGCTTGGCCATGCTAAATTGCCCTTTGTGTCCAAAAGAAAGCTAAGGTGGGGTCACTGGGTTACGGGGATAGGGTGGAGGTGTGGGCTTAGGTGGAGTGCTCTTTCCAAGGACTGGTGCAGGCTCGATGGGTCAAATGGCCTCCTTCTGCACTGTCCATCCTATGATTCTATGACGAGATGAATCCAGAAGATGAGATCGCAGTGGGTTGGGGGTAGAACACTAGATTTGATTGAGGATTAGCTGCCTGACAGAAAGCAGAGGGTCTGGGTAAATGGGTCTTTCTCTTCTCTGGCTGGCGAACTGTAGCCAGTGGGGTGCCCCAGGGATCAGTTCTCAGACCTCAACTGTTTACAATCTATATAAATGCTAGCAGGGACAGAGTGCAACATAGCAAAATTTGCGGATGATACTAAAATAGTTGGGAAAGCAGGCAGTGAAGAAGAGATAAAGTGTTTACAGATTGATATAGATAGGCTAGGAGATGGTTGATGGAGCTTAATGTGGATAAGTCTGACATTATCCATTTTGACCGAAAAAGTAGAAAGGCAAATTATTATTGAAATGGAAAGCAAATTCAAAATGCGCCTGGGCAGAGGGATCTCGGTGTCTTTATTCATGAATCGCAGAAAGTCGGTTTGTAGGTATAGCATGTAATAAAAAGGCAAATGGAATTTGAGCTTTTATTGCAAATGGACTGGAGTATAGAAGTAGAGATGTGTTGTTGCACTTAAATAGGGTGTTGGTGAGACCATATCTGGAGCATTGCATCCAGTTTTGGTGTCCTCATTTGAGGAAGGATGTGCTGGCATTGGAGGCAGTTCAGAGGAGGCAGTCCAGATTGATTCCAGGGATGGAAGGGTTGATGGTTAAGGAGAGATTGAAAAGTTTGGGCTATTACTTGCTGGAGCTTGGAAGAATGAAAGGGGATCTTATTGAGGAATATAAAATTCTAAGAGGGATTGATAAAGTTAAAGGAAGACCAAATGTTCCCCCTTGTGGGTCAATCGAGAACGAGAGGTCACAGATACAGTTTGAGAGGTGGTAGATTTAAAACTGAGATGAAGAGGAACTACTTCTCGCAGAGAGTGGTAAAGGTGTGGAACTCACTGCCCATAGTGCGGTGGCGTCTGAGTCATTAAATAGTTTCAAGAAAGAGGTAGATATATTTTTGATTTTAAGTATGATTTTAGGGAACAGGCAGGGAGGTGGATTTAAGACTAGGAAGAGATCAGCCATGATCTGATTGAATAGTGGGGCAGGCTTGAGGTGCTGAATTGCTTACTTCTGTTCCTAACTCCCATGTTCTCCTGTGTTCTCTAACATTCCAACAGGAGAGTTCCTTTTGGGGCGTACAGGAACTCCAGGGAATGGAGGTGAATGTTGTCCGGTGCCACCTCCCTCACCGCCCTTCCGTGACAACCCAGCCAAAACTCCATTCACTTTCAGTGGCACTGGAAAATCCCAGCTGCGAAGCTAGATGGAGAATTTTGGTCAGTACATTTACTTAATAAATACAGACAATTAAACTTTTAAGATTACAAAGACTTCACTAAGACCTACTGAATTGTATCTAACATCTACAGCAGTCTCTTTTTTTTGTGACCTATGCAGCCCTTGACAGCTTGACATTAACACTGCAAATTTGGTAAGTTGGTCCTGTGAGTTAGTTTTTATATATTCCACAATTGGCATGGTGGCACATTGGTAAGCACTGCTGCCTCACTGCACCAAGGACCCAGGTTCGACCTCGGCCATGTGGAGTCTGCACATTCTCCCCTTGCCTGTATGGGTGGCACTCCCATAACCCAAAGATGTGCAGTGCAGGTGGATTGGCCATGCTAAATTAACCCTTAATTGGAATTTATTTTTAAAATTCATGTATTCCCATTTCTGAGCCAGATTTTCAACTTCCCCTCCTGTATTCCATCCAACAGCTATCTTCACACTAACTCACAATCATATGTCCAATGATGTCATGTGTCATTGAGTTAAATTGGTCATGTGAGTTATTTTTCATTTATTCTGCAGATGGCATGGTGGTGCAGTGGTTAACACTGCTGCCTCACACGCTGAGGACCCAGATTCGATCCCTGCCCTGTGTCACTGTCCATGTGGAGTTTGCACATTCTCACCCGTGTCTGCATGGGTCTCACCCCACAACCCAAAGATGTGCAGGGTAGGTGAATTGGCCATGCAAAATTGCCCATTAAATGTGAAAATATAATTGGGTACTCTAAATTTAAAAAAAGATAGAGTCACAGTCGTTCAAGCCTTAGTTTTTAAACATGATAAAATAGTTTATTGATTATAAGCAATTGGTAATGAGATTTGATTGTAATTAAATGTATGTTAACAAAAGCACAATGTATTGATTCATATTTTAATAACTCTTGTAATTTTGTCTATTTATATGGACTTCTATTTATATCTATAAATCTGTGCATATGTAATTGGAACTTTTAGAAACAATTATAAATCTATTTGTGAATTCTACTTATAAAGAAATTAAGAGCCTATGAAAATATCAATGCTTATTTGTTTCCTTTATTGAGCTTCTAAACATTTTATGCTATCATAAATATCATACAATTATCTGGTATTCCCCAGACTATGGCCGGGATTTACTGCTGGTCCAGTTTGGTGATGGGAGAGGAAAATCTCACAAGAGGCCCAAATTCGGTGGAAAGTTTTGCTGTGATTGTTGCCTGGTCTCCCATAGCATCCACCTGGCAGGTAAGCCTCGCAGAGAAGCTCAGGTGAGTGCATCACTTGGCGGGAGAGGGCCATATCCAGGAACTACCTGGGCATTGCCTGGGTAGTGACAATGGATAGTACCCGCGGACAGTTGCAATATGGGTTGCGGGGGGGTTTGTTCCATGTGAATTTCTGTACATTAGGACACCCTTAGGGCACCCTTTAAAAATGGCACCCCGATCTTGAAAACACTAAGTTACTGGCAGGGCACCCACCCCACCAGTGTTACATTGTGGGACCACCCCTTGGCTTTTTTCCTGCTATATTACCAACAATACGACAGAGGAATCCACCATTGGTGCCAATTGCTTCAAAACCACTTTTCTCGCTCGCTGCCGCACCTGCCAAATACAGAGAAAATTTTGCCCCATGACTGGCAATTTACAGAGGGATGCCCAATTAACACATCATGAATACTCTGCGGATGAGGCCTGAGGCCCAATTTCTAGTGATCCTTGGCTCTTCATCTTTGGGTGTTTGTTGCAGTCCTGCCATTGATTTAAAATAAGTTATTTAGTGTAAAATTAATTTCCAACCCTATGTGTAAAACTGAAACAAAACTGCTGTGCTTCAATCAAAATGTGTAATATTTCTATCCTGTGAAACCAATCTGTAAAATTAGTGGCGAATTAAAAAATAATAGATACCGATGAGCAATTTCAAGCCAGTAATTTTATCTTGCATTTCAGATGGCAGCATGAAACCTTTCAAACTCCATTGTTGCAGTGTATAATATTATTTGAATGCCTTGATTATTGTCTCATTGTGATTCCCATGTATCCATTAGTTTATGTAATCATACCAGCCTGAAAATGATCCTAATGTGTTTTTGAAAAATCTACTGCTCCTGTTATTGTCTTTTCTTTCTTTTCAATCAGCAGGATGTAAGAGCGACAAATTTCTCAGCTGATTACTGTTACTTCTATACAATGCTGTATTTAATATGCATGGTTTGCATAAAATAGTTTGCAAATTAAATAGAATATACGATTCAGCAAATAACGCATCCCAGACTGAGCACAATAGCCTCTGATTCCAATGGCATTGTGCACATTTTACTTGTGTAATTGAGCACCTACACCTCCAATAAGGTGGGCAGGTAGAACATGCTCATCATGTGCTGGAAATGTGCCTGCCACCACATTGCCATCGGCAAAAGGACAGGTGCCCAGGTGCCTGAAACAGACATTAGGTTAAGTGTACAAAGGGACTAATATCTGCTTGAGCTCCCCTGCGTAAAACTAGTTGTTTTGAATATTGGACCAACTGTACAAGAAAACCAGGGGCTGGATTCTTGCAAAATGGGACTATGTCCCCAAGCCGGCGTAAGAACACTCGTGTTTCACTCTGGAATTTCCTATTAAAAAGATCAGCCAATTCACTCACCTTCAGGGGTCTAGCAGGGACCCAGAGTGATTCAAGCAGCATTAGCTGTGGATATGGACCTCTGCGTGTCCGGTTTTGAGTCAGCGCATGCGCATAGTAGCGGCCTCCTGCTGCCATGCCGATTGCCATGGCAGACTCGGACCATGGGAGCAGATGAAGAATGTAAGCCCCCCCCCCCCGATCGGCCGTGCATCTGAAGATCCGACCCCCCCGCTCTGTCCCCCGGCCGCCCATAAGGCCCTTCCCGGTGTCCGATCCCTCTGGCCCCCACGAGGACGGCCACGGACTGGGTCTGCAGCCGCCACAAGAGCTTCCCGAACGGCGATAGGTGGTTAGATCCACGACGTTGCGAACTCGACCGGTTGAGAGTGGAGGATCACTGGGCGGACCTCTGGCAATGGCCCCCCAGCCGTGCGGAGTACTCCACGAACACGCAGGTTCTCGGGTCGCGGAGAATCGCCAAACCGGCGCCGGGCCCGATTTTGGCGTGAAATTGCATTCTCCGCCCCCGCGCCAAACACAATTTTGGCACGGGGCTGCTGAGAATCCAGCCCCAGGTCTGCAGCAGCGTTCAATTTGCCCACTCTCTATCCTTGGCCCAAAAATTTATTTCAGTATGTTTGACTTTCTGACATTGCGTATGAACACAATTTAATCACAACATGATAGTGCATAGGCATCTAGTTGGCTGTTGCGGGCAATGTTCTGAGATTCCCATGAGTTTGCTGAAGGTTGGCGAGATGTTTACACACTGGACTCAGCTGCATATGTGATTTGAACTATTTACATTTTGGATGCTCAGAACCCGAATCTCATCTCACCTCAATCATAATAAAACATCAGTATGTTACTTGAACTTCTATAGTGATTCACAGTAACAAAATTTGGTCATCAAAAAATTACTTATATGCTTGAATCCTATTTGAATCAGTATCCAACTGCAATAAGGCGATAGCAACAGATTTCAAAATAGAATCATATAAACTTTGTGTACTTTGTAAGTAATTGGTCTCACAGCACAGTTTAATAAATGTATTTCAAAGTGGCTATTGAGGGTAAAAACATAATTGTTGGCTACATGGCTGTGTTTATAATGTGTTAATTAGAAATTAGTTCGAAAGATTTCTGGTCAGATACTCAATTTTCAAAGTTGGGAGTTGAGTTATTTCCAACCAGAAAATTTGTACTTTCCTTCCAGGGTTTTAAAATGAGGGACAATTTACATTCGAAGAAGGAAGTGTCAGCATTGAAAAATGTTCTAATTTAATCTCTAATGGATTTGGGAAGATGATATTGAATACTTGACATTGCATTGTTAGTTTTGAAAGGCATCTATGCTTTGAAATATAATCAGATATTTGCTCATTTCTTTTCCAAAGCAGAAATGGTTTCAATGAACCAAAACAAAAATCACCCAGGGTTATCTGGAACTTTCTTTTGAACTTCATTCTATCTTTATTCTTCATTTCCTGCAGGAACACATATATAAGCAGTATTGAGTCTGACAACTATAGTCGCCAGAAGTAGAAATAAATATTTGAAAAGCACAAAACGATTTGACAGCCAAACCAAAAACCTAACTATCTAAGATATTAAATTTATGACATTGAAAAAATAACTTTCCTGTCACCTATGCCTCTGAGCGTATTGTCATGGTTATAACTTCCAGGCTTTAATCTTGTGCTTGTCGGGCGCAAATGATCAGTGGGCCTTGAAGCGAAAATGTAATGCGCTTCCGAATGTGATCGGAACCGAACCAAAATGTGGGCAGCACTTTGGCAACAGTAGTAGATAGCACTGTAGCTTCACAGAGCCAGGGTCCCAGATTTGTTTCCCCGCTGGGCCACTGTCTGTGTGGAGTCTGCATGTTCTCCCTGTGTCTGCGTGGGTTTCCTCCGGGTGCTCAGGTTTCCTCCCACAGTCCAAAGATGTGCAGGTTAGGTGGATTGGCCATGATAAATTGCCCTTAGTCACCAAAAGGTTTAGGAGGGGTTATTGGGTTACCGGGACAGGGTGGAAGTGAGGGCTTAAGTGGGTCAGTGCAGGCTCGATGGGCCGAATGGCCTCCTCTGCACTGTATGTTCTATGTTAGAAAATGTATATTATGTTGGAACCTGATTAACACTAACTGCCAAATTCACAGGTAGCCAGCATAAAAAAGCTCAGTGTTGCTGGGTATGGGGGGGAGTGGAAGACAGTGGGCTGGATTCTCCAATTTTGAGACTAAGTGCTGAACCCGGCGTGGGAACGGTGGCATTTTAAAACCGAAAAACGGCGCAAAATGGCCACCGATCTGCCGTCTGATAGGGAGCTAGCAGGCAGGCAGCGTAAAGCACCCGACTCTAGCTGCAGATACGGACGCAGAATGGCCAGGTCCATGGCCGCGCATGTGAATGCGCATGCGCATGGAGGCATCCTGCAGCGGATGTTCCCCCCCAAAGAAATACCACAAGCGACCTACGCCGTCCGGAACTCAGCCCATCGAGGGCAGAGCATCAGGGGGAGAGCCTCCGGTAACGCCCTGAGGCCGTCCCGACAGCGTGCAATTTACTCCTAGAATATGACGTTTTGAAGGATGCAAAGCACCGCAAAAGCATCGCTGCCCCCGATTTCAGCACCAAGGCGGATTCTCCGGCCAATCGCCGAATGCAATTTCGGTGTCGGAGACTAGAAATGGGTGCCAAGCGAGATAGGTATATTTCTGATAAAAGAAACAGGTTAAAGTGATATCGGCAACAGGTGGAGAGATGGATTTAAGACTAGGAAGAGATCAGCCATGATCTGATTGAATGGCGGTCAGGCTTGAAGGGCTGAATTGCCTAATTCTGCTCCCAATTCCAATGTTCCTATGTTCTCTAACATTCTAGCAGTCTTTGCAAATTTCTCTTTTGCAGGAGAGTGCTGATTGATTGATTGATTGATTGATTGATTAATTTATTGTCGCATGTACCTAAGTACAGTGAAAAGTATTTTTCTGCAGTTAAGGGAACGTACACAGTAAGTACACAGTAGACAAAAAGAATAATCGACAAATACATCGACAAATAATGATTGGTTACAGTTCGGAACAAGGGCCAAACAAAGCAAATACATGAACAAGAGCAGCATTCAGCGTCGTGAATAATTTCTTACAGGGACTAATCAGTCCAAGGGAGAGTCATTCAGGAGTCTAGTAGCTGCGGAGAAGAAGCTGTTCCTAGTCTGAAAGTGTGGGTCTTTAGACTTCTGTATCTTCTGCCTGATGGAAGGGTCTGTGATAATGCTGTCTGCCTTCCTGAGCAGCAGGAGGTTGTGATAGTCACCACTGATGTATATATTGTATTTATATGTGTTTTACGGTAAGGCCCCTGTACTAGAGGTACGGGGGTAGACCCCTGCCTGCTTGCTCCGCCCAGTAGGTGGAGTATAAATATGTCTGCCCCCCGTACAGCAGCCATTTCGTCAGCTGCTATCGGAGGCCACACATCTCAGTGTAATAAAGCCTCGATTACATTCTACTCTAGTCTTCTCATAATTGATAGTGCATCAATTTATTACACTGAGATGGACCTCCACATCAAGCCAGATCGCCTGCAGCTGCACCTTCAAGTATACAATGTCAAAAAGGACTTTGAACATTGGCTGGCCTGTTTTGAAGCGTACATCGGGTCTGCGCCAGACACAATCCCAGAAGCACAGAAGCTCCAGCGTCTGTACACGCGGCTGAGCTCCAATGTCTTTCCCCTCATCCAGGATGCGCCAACCTATGCAGAGCCCATGGCGCTACTGAAGGAAAACAAAATCTATGCCAAGCATCTCCTCTCACGTGGCGCTAACTTCCCGGTGAGTCTGTGGAAGATTTTTGGCGTGCCTAGTTAGAAATTGTGACTGCCAGGCCGTTTCAGCCATTGAACACTCGAATCTGCTGATGAGAGACACATTCGTTACGAGCATAGGGTCTGAATATATCCAGCAGCGCCTCTTAGAAGGGGCCACGCTCGACCTTGCGGCGACCAAAAAACTAGTGCCTCACTTACGGTGGCCTCACGCAACGTTCAGGCCTATGCCTCCCACCACGCGGTCCACCCCCCTGTGCATCGTGGACCCCATCTATGGTCACCCCATCATGGACCCCATTAGCGACCGCCACCAGCCAACCCCACACCTGTGCCGCACAGCAGCCAAGCAACCCTGGGGGACCCAAATGCTACTTCTGTGGGCAGTCAAAACACCCCGACAGCGCTGCCCGGCATGGAGCACCCTCTGCAAGGCCTGTGGCAAGAAAGGACATTTTGCTGCAGTGTGCCAGGCCCGCTCAATCGCCGCTATTGTCCCGGCAACCCCCAGGTGCGGCCAGTGGATGCTGCCATCTTCCCCTCCTCGGACCACGTGCGGCCCGTGGGCGCAGCCATCGTGCTCTGGTCAGAACACATGCGGCCCGTGGGCATCGCCAACTTGCCTTCCTCAGAACCAATGGGCGCCGCCATCTTGCCTGCCCCAGGACACGTGCAGCCCCAGGGCGCCGCCATCTTGCCTTCCCCAGGACACGTGCGGCCCCAGGGCGCCGCCATCTTGCCTGCCCCAGGACACGTGCAGCCCCAGGGCGCCGCCATCTTGCCTTCCCCAGGACACGTGCAGCCCCAGGGCGCCGCCATCTTGCCTTCCCCAGGAAACGTGCAGCCCCAGGGCACCGCCATCTTGCCTGCCCCAGGACACGTGCAGCTCCAGGACGCCGCCATCTTGCCTTCCCCAGGACACGTGCGGCCCGCGGGCGCTGCCATCTTACCCGCCTCAGGACCGCTGCCCGTCGGGCACCTCATCAGGCTGCTCATCGCCTGCAACAGCCGACGACCAGCCACGTCTCGCCTCAGTTACGATTGACCAGTCTCGACCACACTACCTCGCGACCGCTTCAACAAAGGTGAAGGTCAACGGGCATGAGATCTCCTGCCTGCTGGACTCCAGGAGCAGTGAGAGGTTCATTCACCCCGATACAGTAAGGCACTGTTCCCTTGCGGTACACCCTGCTAACCAGAGAATCTCCCTGGTCTCCGGATTCCCCTCCATGACGATCTGGGGGTACTTCATTGCCACCCTCACCGTCAAGGGCATGGAGTTCAGTGGCCTCCGCCTGTACATCCTCCCCAGCCTCTGCACTGCCTTGCTACTCGGCCTGGCCTTCTAGTGCAGCCTCCAGAGCCTAACCCTGAAATTTGGCGGGCTCCTATCACCCCTTACCGTTTGCGGCCTCGTGACCCTTAAGGTCGACCCGCCTTCCCTATTTGCAAACCTAACCCTGGATTGCAAACCTGTCGCCACCAGGAGCAGACGGTACAGCGCCCAGGACAGGACCTTCATCAGGTCTGAAGTCCAGCGGCTGCTCCGGGAAGGTATCATCGAAGCCAGCAACAGCCTCTGGAGAGCCCAAGTGGTAGTGGTCAAAACTGGGGAGAGAAACAGGATGGTCATTGGCAACAGTCAGACCATCAATCGGTACTCGCACTCGACGCGTACACACCCCCCCCCCCCCTTTCCCCCCCATGCATATCCGATATGGTAAATCAGATTGCACAGTGCCGGGTCTTCTCAACAGTGGGCCTGAAATCTGCCTACCACCAGCTCCCCATCCATGCGGCAGACCACCATACACTGCGTTCGAAGCAGACGGCCGCCTTTACCACTTTCTCAGGGTTCCCTTCGGCATCACCAACGGGGTCTCGGTCTTCCAACGGGAGATGGACCGAATGGTTGACTGGTACGGACTGCAGGCCACTTTCCTGTACCTGGACAATGTCACCATCTGCGGCCATGACCAGCAGGACCATGATGCCAACCTCTCCAAATTTCTCCACACCGCCACTCTCCTCAGCACGAACCGCTTAGCCATCCTCGGCTATGTAGTCCAGAACGGACTTCTGGGGCCCGACCCCGATCGCATGCACCCCTTCATGGAGCTCCCCCACCCCACTGCCCCAAGGCCCTCAAACGATGCCTGGGGTTCTTTTCATATTACGCCCAGTGGGTCGCAAACTACGTGGACAAGGCCCGCCCACTCATTCAATCCACCGGTTTTCCCCTGACGGCCGAGGCTCACCAGGCCTTCAACCTTATCAAGGCCGACAACGCCAAGGCCGTGATGCACGTGGTCGACGAGACGCTACCCTTCCAGGTCGAGAGCGATGCATCAGACGTCGCTCTGACCGCTACCCTCAACCAGGCCGGCAGGCCCGTGGCATTCTTTTCCCGGACCCTCCATGCCTCCAAAATTCGGCACTCCTCCATCGCAAAGGAGGCCCAAGCCATCGTTGAAGCTGTGCCGGCAGGAGATTCACTCTCCTCACTGACCAATGGTCGGTTGCCTTCATGTTTAATAACACACAGCGGGTCAAGATCAAAAACGATAAAATCTTGAGGTGGAGGATCGAGCTCTCCACCTACAACTACGAGATTTTGTATCGCCCCGGTAAGCTCAATGAGTCTCCCGAAGCCGTATCCCGAGGTACATGTGCCAGCGCACAAGTGGACCCACTCCGGACCCTGCACGACTATCTCTGTCACCCAGGGGTCATCCCTTTTTACCATTTCATCAAGGCCCGCAATCTGCCCTACTCCATCGAGGAAGTCAGGGCGATCACCAGAGACTGCCAGGTCTGCGCCGAGTGTGAACCCCACTTCTACCAGCCAGACCATGCGTGCCTGGTGAAGGCCTCCCACCCCTTTGAACGCCTCAGCGTGGACTTCAAAGGGCCCCTCCATTCCACTGACTGAAACACGTACTTCCTCAGTGTGGTCGATGAATATTCCCGATTCCCCTTTGCCGTCCCATGCCACGACATGACGTCTGCCACCTGTCATCAAAGCCCTCAATAATATCTTCGCTCTGTTCGGCTTCCCCATCTACGTCCACAGCGACCGATTCATGAGCGATGAGCTACGTCCGTTCCTGCTCAACAGGGGCATTGCCTTGAGCAGGACGACCAGCTACAACCCCAGGGTAAACGGGCAGGTGGAGCGGGAGAATGGGACGGTTTGGAGGGCCGTCCAGCTGGCCCTACGGTCCAGAAATCTCCCGGCCTCCCACTGGCAGGAGGTTCTCCCCGATGCACTCCACTCCATTTGGTTGCTCCTGTGCACCACGACTAATGAAACCCCCCCATGAACGTCCACCTCCGGGGTTTCGCTCCCAACGTGGCTGGCAACTCAAGGACCCGTTCTCCTCCGCCGATACGTGCGACTCCACAAGACGGACCCATTGGTTGAGAGGGGACAACTACTTCACACCAACCCGCAGTACGCTTACGTAGCGTACCCCGATGGCCGGCAAGACACTGCCTCACTCAGGGACCTGGCACCAGCTGGTTCCACACACACACACCCCCCCTCTGCCCCGGTGCCACACTCCCTTCCCCTGGCGCACCCCACCGCAGCCCCCCCTCCCCCCCCCCGGGACAATCCGTCCTCCCCTTGCTCCCACCCGGGGATGAAGAGGATTTTGACACACTCCCGGAGTCACCAAAGACCAAGCCGCCGCCTGAGTCGCCACCAGCACTTGCGGGGCTCTCGACGGCAGGTCAAGGCACCGGACCGCCTGAATTTGTAATATTCTCTGTGATTTTAAACACAACTTTCTGTATATAGTTCTCCACCACCCCCGCTGGACTCATTTTTAACAGGGGGTGAATGTGGTAGTCACCACTGTTGTATATACTGTATATATATGTGTTTTACGGTAAAGCCCCTGTACTACAGGTCGGGGGTAGATCCCTGCCTGCTGGCTCCACCCAGTAGGTGGAGTATAAATATGTGTGCTCCCCGTACAGCAGCCATTTCATCAGCTGCTGTAGGAGGCCACACATTTCAGTGTAATAAAGCCTCGATTACATCCTACTCTCGTCTTCTCGTAATTGATTGTGCATCAGAGGAGTAGACAGATCAACATAAGAGTGGCAAGCTGGTGCTGAGTTCACCACACTCTGCAGTTTCTTGCCGAGCAGTTGCCATACCACGTTGCGATGCAACTGGCTAGGATGCTCTCTATGGCACATCTTTAGAGGTTTATGAGAGTCGACGCAAACATGCCAAATTTCTTTAGCTTCCGAAGGAAGTAGAGATATTGTTGGCCTTTCTTGACTTGCATCAACGTGAGTGGACCAGGAAAGACTGTTGATGATGGTGACCCAGGAACTTAAAGCTATCGACCATCTCCACTTCAGAGCCACTGATGTGAGTGCTACGCTCCCTGAAGTCGATGATCAGTACCTTGGTTTTGCTGACATTTAGAGACAGGTTGTTTTCGGTACACCATGCAACAAAATGATTTATCTCCCTACGGTAGTCTGATTTAGGGCTGCTCGGGGCATTCCTATGTATGTTCCTATGTTAATGAAGTGAGAGTGGGGGTGGGTGTTTCCAGCAAGCTACCTGAAGGATAATGGCTGCTGTCGAGGGTGATGCCTCAGGGAGCTGCAGGGGCCTCAAGGAAGCACTGCAAACCGTGTTTATACTGCAACCTCAAGCAGCCGACAGCTGACAGAAGTAACTGAATCTCTGCACGCCGACTTCATCTCGTGACATTAAAATCACTGGAAAACAAATCTTACACCCTCGGTCTTCAGCCATTTAACCTCTCCAGAAGAATTCCTCATTGGACTTTGATTCTGGACTCTGGAACTCAAGCGAACCAATATCAATTTTCTCGATGCTTCTCGCACACAATAACCGCCATTTTTCAATCTCACCCTTTGCTGTATGAATGTGGAGTGGGAGGTTGCAGGCACTCCTTTTCGTGTATGTTTAAATGCATGCAAGTTAATCCTAATTTGAGTTTGTGATGGGGTTATTAGTGGAAATCGGATGACACAAAAACTAAGGGCGAGATTCTCCGGACTCACGACGGGTCGGAGAATAGCGGGCGTCGGAAATTTTTACGGCGACGCTGTTCCGACGCCCTCCCGCTATTCTCCGAACCCCGCAAATTGTCGGAGTCGCGTTTCCCGACAAACGCCTCCTTCCCGCCCCTGACACGACCAGAATCGCCACTGTGAGCCCCCCCGCTATTCACCGGCCCGGATGGGCCGAAGTCCCGACGTCATGGCGCCCTGTTTGGACGTCGTGAAACACACCTGCTTTTTAAATTCGTCAACCAGTCGGCCTGGCTGACGACTGCTTGGAGGAGGTCAGGGCACCACTCTGCGCACCGCTCAGCGCACCGCTCAGCGCACCGCTCGAGTCTGGCCACAACGGGGAAGGCATCCCTGGGAACGGGAGGGGGTCCAGACGGTGGGCGGTGGGGGGGACGGAGGGGGCAGTGGGGGAGACGGAGGGGGCAGTGGGGGAGACGGAGGGGGCAGTGGGGGAGACGGAGGGGGCAGTGGGGGAGACGGAGGGGGCAGTGGGGGAGACGGAGGGGGCAGTGGGGGAGACGGAGGGGGCAGTGGGGGAGACGGAGGGGGCAGTGGGGGAGACGGAGGGGGCAGTGGGGGAGACGGAGGGGGCAGTGGGGGAGACGGAGGAGGCAGTGGGGGAGACGGAGGGGGCAGTGGGGGAGACGGGGGAGGCAGTGGGGGGCGACGGAGGGGGGGGGGGTTTAGGTAGAGAGTGAGCCGTCCAACCCCGTAACAAAATGTCTGCCACCATGCCATGGTGTGCAGGTGACGAGGACACGGCCGCTGGTTCCCCTGTGGCTTCCGGCCACAGGCCACTGACGCACCCGTGAGGAGGACATAGTTTACTGGCCGTTGGATGCAGGAAGTGACCAGGGGTTAGGCTGACCGCGTGTCAGCAGCGCGACCAGGCCACCGGGACACACTGGTATCCCATGGCTGGCGGCTGCCGAGGTGTCGACTAACGTCCGTCTAACATGTCCCGTTTCTCCGCCCCCCACCACCCTTCTGTAGGTTAGCACGATGCATGGGAACAGAACGGCTATGTTCTGCGCAGTGGTTGGGGCAGCTCCACTGGATTTGGAGATGCAGCAGCATCCACACCCACAACCCGCAGTGGCTGCAGGGCCAGCTGCAGCAGCAGAGGGAAGGGCCGAGGAGTTGCCAGTCGTCGAGCAGCATGGGGGGGGGGAGGAGGAGGAGGAGGAGGAAGAGAAAGAGGAGAGAGTGAGGGTGCAGCCACGGCGTCAGAGGCGACGACCAAAGCCGAGGGTGTACCGTGTCCGGGTCTCTTTCCTAACAATGCCGGACATCACCTGCAGGAGAAGACTCCGGCTGAGTAGGCAGACGGTGATACATATCTGCGAACTCCTGTCGCACCTCGCCCCACGTGGAACGGGGGGAGGACACGCGATCCCGGTAGCCATCAAGGTGACGGTCGCTCTGAACTTCTATGCTACCGGCTCCTTCCAGTCTCCGAGCGGGGACGTCTCTGGGATCTCCCAGTCATCGGTGCACAGGTGCATCCGGGATGTGACCGACGCCCTCTATGCCATCGCCGATCGCTACATCACCTTTCCCGAGGACCGAGCAAGTCAAGACTCACGAGCCCGTGGATTTGCCAGTGTGGCCGGGATACCGAGGGTTCAGGGGTCAATCGACTGTGTTCACGTCCCCATGCGCCCGCCTGCTGTGGACAGGGACGTGTTCACAAACAGGAGGGGGACATACTCCATTAATGTCCAGGTGGTATGCGACCCCCACATGAGGTTCATGAACGTCTGTGCAAGGTTCCCAGGGAGTGTGCATGACTCCTACATACTAGCGCAGTCGTTTATCCCTGCGATGTTTGAGGGACGTCCCCCCCGGCTGAGGGGCTGGTTGCTAGGTGACAGGGGTTATCCGCTGAGGTCTTGGCTGATGACGCCGATACGGAGGCCTCAGACCAATGCGGAAACACGATACAACGAGGCCCATGCAGCAACCAGGGGTGTGGTGGAGCGCTGCCTTGGCCTCCTGAAGATGAGATTCAGGTGCCTGGACCGCTCCGGAGGGGCCCTGCAGTACCAGGCCGACAGGGTCGCTCGCATTGTAGTGGTCTGCTGTGCGCTGCACAACATCGCGATGCAGAGGGGAGATGACCTGTTGCAGGAGGCGGAGGGAGAAGCTAGTGGCAGTGGTGCCAGCACAGAGGAGGAGGAGGAGGAGGAGGAGGAGGAGGAGGAGGAGGAGGCTGGCGGATTGGCGGGCGCAGCACGCAGACACGACCCAGGTGCTGGTGATGTCCAGGAGGCGGCACGACGGACCCGGCAAGGACGGCGGGCACGCGACGCCATGGTGGCAGCACGGTTCACGCATCGCATGTGACGTCCCCGATGAACACCAAACCACCACCTGCATCGCTAGTCATGCAGAGGGTCACCACACAACTGCCACCACCGAACCCCCCCCCCCCCCCTCAGTGTACACTGCTCCACTTCGACATGACGCTTATCACTGGGTCCAGACGGAATGGCACAACATTGATGGCTGTGTCAGCGGGTGTGATCAGTGCCATGTGGAATGATGACAGCCCGCTCTGCGAAGAGCTGTGAGCTCAGAATCGTTAGAGAGAGTCTGACCCATGGCAATAGCTGAACCATCCACCTTGGTGGCCGCTGAGTTCGTCACTGACACTCCATCACGTGCCCGCGTGGGCTAGCTGCGGGAGGGGGGTAGGGGCAGGGACTGCACACCCGGCACCGAGGTTTCACCACCCGCCACCCCCAGCGACACTCGGTCACCATCACGATTCCTGTGGCTGTGGAACAATCACACGGTATTACAAATAAGGTGGAACAGTGTGTTTAATATTAACAATTATTTACAGGTGCCCTACCCCTACAACTAAACTGTGCCCTTCACCCGTGCCAACTTACTCAGTGTCTATCTTAGTTGCCTTACGGGCCCTACCACTACGTCTAAGTGAATCCCCAGATGATACAGCAGGAGTGGAGGAGGATTGCTGCGAATCGCCCCCCTCGACTCGTTTCTCCTTGGCCAAGCGTTTCCTGGGGCGACCCGGCCTTGATGGGCCAGGCTGCTCTGCGGGCGTCTCGGGTGACATTGTGCCACCCTGCTCTGCCTGCTGCCCACCCGATGCACCAGGGATGGGACGGGGGGAGGCCGAGAATTCCGGGACGTCCCGTGATGGAGTTAATGGGACGGGCCCCGAAACCTCCTCCTCCCTCGGGGAGCCCGGTGGCCCCCGGGCCTCACTTTGGGACAGAGGTGCGAGCGGGGAGGTTCCCCGTCGCACCACCGACACCTGGCGCTGCCAGTCCTGGAGGCCTGCAACGGTATCCACCAGGATCCGAAGGTTTGCAGAGACGGAGTCCAGGGAGTTAGACATTCCCGCCAGGGACTGTGCGATCTCAACCTGATTGTGCACGACGCCATCCAGCACATGTGTCAGGCGGTTGATGCTCTCGGCGACTGACTGCTGCGACTGGCCAATGACCTGCTGAGACTCGGCCATGGCCCGCAGGGCGCCGGCAATGTCGGTTTGGCTCTGGCACATTGCTGCCTGTGAGAGGGCAACCCTGTCCAGGGCCGAGGATGACGCGTGCACATTAATCCCAACGTCTTGCATAACCTGACCCATTGCCTCCACCGCGGATGCCACCCGTGCGGTGTCGGACTGGGTCTCTGCCATGAGCGGCACCACTCCCTGCTCTTGGACGCGGATCGACTCCTCTAACAGCGTCTGCAGAGTCTGGAAGGAAGCCCTCATCCCGTCATTGTTTCCCTGGGTTTCCTGAGGCATCGGCTGTGCGGTGGGTTGAGAAACTCCAGGAACTCCGAAAACGTCTGGGAGCCAGCTGCATCCTGGGCCTGGTCTGGCCTCCGCGAGTCCGGGCCCTCTGTTGCTCCGACCTCCACCTGCTGTACCTGCTCATCTGTGATGTGCCAACCAGACTGTGCCCCAGGAGACTCATCACTAAATAGGCCCGCCGGGGTGTGTATCTCTGGGATGATGGAAGTGGTGGGAGAAAGCAGTGCCGCAAGCCCGACGCTCTCAATGGTTAGGTCCTCGTCCAGGGTGTGGGGCCGCTCAGCGACAGGAGGGTTGTCCCTGGCCATTTCTGGTGGTGGTGGTGGACCTCGAACCCTCTGTGCGTCCTGGTCCGCAGATTGGGTTGGGGCAGATAGGGCTGCCCGCTGATCGGGCACCCTCTGTTGTGAGGCCCCGGGTGAGGTGGCGGCAGATTCGTGTCTCCGTCTGCAGCCAGACGGCCCTGGTCGTTCGGCATCACGTCCTAGGGAAGAGAATGAGACGGGTTATTTCGATTTGCTCGGCAGGCCGCTGGACGGTCCCAGTGGGCAGGGTGTGTGAAGGGACAGAGGATGGGGAGGTGTCCCAGTGGGCAGGGTGTGTGAAGGGACAGAGGATGGGGAGGTGTCCCAGTGGGCAGGGTGTGTGAAGGGACAGAGGATGGGGGGGGGGGGGGGAGGGTGTTTGTCAGGGAGGGTTGTCTCACTTGCTGCAGTTCCGCCAACCTCGCATTGCGCGATATCGCGGGTGGCAGACCCCCCAACAAGGTCCAGTGCCCTCTGTTCAAAGGTGCTGAGGGGGTGCATGTTGGGCGAACCCCCTCCAGTCTTGTGCCACTCACGGTGGTTATGACCGGCCTTGGCCTGTTGGGGGAGGAAACATAGGTCGATCATTACAAAACGGTAGGTCTCAGAAGTCCGTTCTGATACTGGCACAGTTTGGGGGGGGGGGCAAGTTGTCATCAGATGATTGCATCTCTCCTCGGGGCCAGAGCGCTGGGTCTGTGACAACTTTGTGAACCACCCTCAAATAACTCTGCCCCAATCCCTCTCCCCCCCCCCCGGGCAGTTAAGGGGGAGGGATGGTTGTGACTAGGGGGCACCCTCATGGCACTTACCCTGGCAGACCTGGTGAGGTCATGTAGCTTCTTTCGGCACTGCTCTGCTGAGCGAGGGGTCTGCCCCACAGCACTGACGGCAGCAGCCACGTCACGCCAGGCCTGGCGTACCGTGCTGGCAGGTTGGCGATGCCCTCTCCGCGGGCGGATGATGCCCCTCCTCTGCTCCACGGCATCGAGCAGCGCCTCGACGTCTGCATCAATAAAGCGAGGTGCAGCTCGCCTAGGCTCCGACATCCTGCCCGACAGATTCTGTGGTCGCCCGCGCCTTTTTACGGCGTCGGGCGGCGTCACATGGGCGGGTTCGTGTCGTCGTCGCGTTCCGTCGTCATCACGCACGTAATTGACGCGGCCGCGCTGCTAGCCCATTTCCAGGAAGTGAATCGGTCGGGAAATGAAGCCTTCGCGACCGTCGTAAAACGGTCCCGATTTTTACGACCGTTTGCCGACTTTCCGCGGGTGCGGAGCATTTCGCCCCAAGCGTTTGGAAAATACGTCACCACGTGTTCTAAAAAAAATTTCAAAACAACTTCCGTTTATGGACAGATGTCAAGAGGAAAAAGCAGTGCAGGTTGAACTGACTCCCTCCTGTCCTAATAAAGGATGAGGAAGGTTACATAGAATATACAGCGCAGAAACAAACCATTTGTTCCAATAACTCTAGACTGTCATTTATGTTCCACTCAACTCTCCTTCCAACTTTCTTGATCTAAATCTATCATTAAAACTGTAAAGACCCAGGAGGTTGAGTGGTTGGGTGAATTCTGGTTTATTCATGGTCAAAAGAATCTGCCCTAAGATGTTAAATGCACAGGCAGTATCAGTCCTCTTCTCGACTACCAACATGTCGGTCCCTGTCCAGGCCGGCCTTTATACGAGATAATAAGAAGCCCCAGCTGGGCAGGCCTCTGCCCGCTAGTGGGGAAGCTTGTATTCTGCATGTCCCACAAGGAGATCAATTAGGCTATCCCCGTGGGCCTCATGGGGATCATTACACCAAGTCCGAATGTTCCCCTTCAGTAACCATCTGAGGAGACCTTTGCTACATTGCACACGGTGTGCTTCTGCCAGCAGTGGGTCTAGGTCGGATGGTGTGTAGCGATTTGTCAATTGCCTTTCCATAGATGACTGACAGAGGGAGACGGCTGGGAGTTCGGCTCTGGTCACAGTGGTGTGCATGAGTACGGACGCTTTGGTGTCCATCTCCAAGCCTTAGTCGTTCATCATCCTGACTGTCTGGACCTTGGACCACGGTTGGTTGTGCTAAATGACTGCAGAACGGTCCCATCGGGTGTGGACGTACCGATGTCCTTGGTATGGCTTCTTCCAAGGTGGACTCTTTGCTTTTAATGTTGTCGACATGTTTCCACAAGGTCTTGTCTCGGGTTGTAAGATACGGGCCCTGTTTTCTCCAACAAGATCCTTGTAAACCAATGGGTGCCTCCTCCGAAATTCTGGACTTATCCAACATCCTCCAGTTGGAAACATATCCAAGGTGCCCTGTGGTCATGGTATTTCTTCCAACTATCCTGTTTTAACTTGATCTTCCTGCCAAGACGTGGGAAAGTCAGATTCAAGCCACTTCAGAGGTCCCAGGGGTGATGAGAAGCCAGCGGAGGGAATATCTTATGCTCTTGTCATGCTGGGCATCTTTTCATCACTCTCAGGCATCTTTTCACAACTCACTCGATGTCACCATCAACTTCTAGCCATTTGATATAGCTCCTCACCAGCATCTTCATCTTCGAAGACCCTGGATGTCGCTATGCAGATCCTCGGCTGGTCGTGGGATGATCAAGCGACTCCCCATGGAGAATGCCATCCTCCACACTCAGCTCCTGCTGCTTCATAATGTAGGGCTTCTGAGGGTTTCCCCTGTAATCCACCATGCAAAATAGTGTGGTGAGGTTTTACCACTGTGGGATATCTCTGAGTCCATGTGCGAATCTGTGCGGCTTTTACTGGCTGGGCAGCCATGAAATTTAGACGTCACGACTTTGTCCGCCACTAGTGGAGAGGGGTGGGGGGGACTCACAGATAGCGGGAGATGCCTGAGGGCACCAGCATGTACTATTTGGACCATTGGGCGATGTTGAAATGTGTATTCATACGCTGTTAGTAATAGAGCCCAGCGTTGAATTTTGGGGAATCCCCTTGTCCTCCTTGAAAAGACCCAGCAGTGTCTTATGGTCCATGATGATGAAAATATGCCGCCCTTAGACATATTGATGAAATTGTTTCACCGCATACATCACGGCCAAGCATTCTTTCTCAATTTGGTTGCAGCGAAGTTCTGCCAGGGTTCTGGAAGTGTACACGATCGGGCTTTCAGTGCAATTGTCCCATTGATGGGACAGTATTGCTCGAATGCCACAGAGGTGCCGTCTCACATGAGCAGCTGGGAAGAATCGTAATGGGCCAGCAGCTGGGAGGATAACAGCTGCCTCTTTATCCTGATGAACGCCTCTCCATATGGAGCTCCCCCAAGCCCACTTTTGGTACTTCTTTAATAAGATGTGAAGAGGTGTCAGCAGGGTGGCCAAATTCAGAATAAACAGCCTGGAAAGATTTGTAAGCCCCAAAAATTATCTCAATTTAGTTGCGTTTGTGGCGTCAGGGCTCCCTTAACGGCCTGGACCTCTTCCTCCACCAAAGACATCTTTGCCCACATAGTAACCCAAGTACATTTGTTTGAAAGATACATTTGCCTCTCTCTCGGTGGCTGCCCATTTGGGAGAATCGTCTGAGGACATCTTCCAGATTGTCTAAGTATCCCTTCTCAGTGGCCACCAACATGAGCACATCATCCAGGGATACAGCCATTTTGGGTAACCTCTGGAGGATGCCTTTGGAATATTTGGAATATTTCTGAAACAAAAGAGGACTCCAGAGGGATGGCGAGTATATTCGTATAGACCCCTGTGGGTATTTATGGTCACATACTTTCAAAATGCAGCATCCAGCTCCAACTGAAGATATGCGTGGCTTATATCTAGTCTCATGGATGAGTGGCACCCAGCCAGTTTCTCGTACGAATCCTCCACACATGGCATGGAAAAATGGTCCAGGCGGGAGACCCAGTTCATTGTCATTTTATAATCCATGCAGAGGTGAACCGACTTATCTGGCTTCAACACCAGGAACACTGGTGTGGCCCACTCTGCAAATCGCACTGGGCGTATGATGCCCAAACTCACCAGGCGCCATAATTTTGTTTCGACCTTTGTAAGCAAGGTATACAGGACTGGCTATGCTCTGAACTATTTGGGCTGGGCCTCCGGATCAATGTGATTTCACACCTTAGCCCGGTTTATTTTACCCATGCCCTCCTCCGGAATACCTCTAGATACTTCCTCAACTCTCTTTTCAGTGTTTTTGCAGAACAGCGCTAGTTCGATAAGTCTCTTCCTTTGAGTTGCTATATTATTAATTCCGCACACAAACAGGTCACTTAACATCTCCGAGTGGGATGGACCGAACTTGCAATGCTCAACCAGCCTTCAGAGTCTAGTTAGATAGTCCGTAACTGACTTCCCCAGAATCTGCACAGCAGTATTGAATTGGTACCATTGCATAATCCCGGAGAGTTTCAGGTCATAATGGTTAGATACCTACTCCACCAATTCATCAAAAGAAATCTGGAGCAGTTGGTATGTGAGGCTTTTAATTATACCGAAGGTTGAGGCCGCACACGCAGTCAGGAGTATTACCTTCTGTTAGTCTTCTCCACTGATGCCATTAGCCTGGAAAAAGTACCTAATTCGGTCAGCGTACTGGGCCAATCTTCCAGCCTTGCACCAAAGGCCTCTAACTTGCCAAAGAGCACATTTTTCAAATGTCTGCCAACACGTTGTTGTGCGGCAATATCCCAGTGTGACTGGGTGGTCCAGAATCGGAATCACAGCTTTTTATCTCGTTGCCGGTATAAAGACCCAAGAAGCTGAGTAGTCAGGTGAGCACTGGCTTTTTCACGGTCAAAAGAGTCTGTCCTAAGGCAGTATATGCACACACACAGTATTCGTACCGTTCGTGACTAGAACAGAGAACATACAGTGCAGAGGGAGGCCATTCGGCCCATCGAGTCTGCACTGACCCACTTAAGCCCTCACTTCCACCCTATCCCCGTAGCCCAATAACCCCTCCTCACCTTTTTGGTCACTAAGGGCAATTTATCATGGCCAATCCACCTAACCTGCATGTCTTTGGACTGTGGGAGGAAACCGGAGCACCTGGAGGAAATGTACGCAGACACGGGGAGAACGTGCAGGCTCCGCACACACAGTGACCCAGCGGGGAATCGAACTTGGGACCCTGGCGTTGTGAAGCCACAGTGCTATCTACTTGTGATACCGTGCTGCCCTACCAACTTACCAGGCCCTGTCTAGGCCAACCTTTACACTAGGTCCTTATAAGTCCCAGCTGGGCAGGCCTCCACCCACTAGCAGGGAAGATCTTTTTCCACGAGTCCCACAGGGAGATCAATTAAAGGGCCTCGCGGGGGTTAATGCAGAAGCCTTCAATGCCATTCTCCATCATATGCTTCCCCCTAGCTTCCCCTTAAATGCAACTGAATTGAGCAAATAGTTCAAACAGAAAGAGCCAGAGGTAATATTGGAAGTGCAGGGGTATAGAAATGAAATTCTGACTCATTAAGCACTGACAAACTGCTCAAAATATTTTTCATCCACTATTTTTCTTTCTTGGTGACATAAACGTTCCAATATTCCAAAATTAAGCTTTAAAGTTTAAAAAAAATAACAATAATGGAATCAAACTTAACCAATGAATTATCTTTTAGTTCTCTTAATTGTGCTTTCGTTAACGGTTTTACTCCAAGGTCCTAGTCACTCACGAAAGCCGAGGCTGCGACTTGGTATTTTTACCCAGGCTGCAACTCTCCAGCTGAATTTGGATTGTGCAGTCTGAACATGTGCAGTGTGCCTAACTTTTCAGGATGTATCAGCATTGTTCAGTCAGCTGTGCTGTTGGCAATTTATTTTCAGCTTCTTCAACTTTCTGCTTAGTAGCTTTTATCAAATAAACTTGAAAAATTGGAATAAATTTCACAAACTTAATTAAAGGTAAAATTTATATTGACACTTTTCTAATGAGGCTTTGTCAATGTGTGTCTGTGTGATAGAGTGAGAACAAAATTACAGTGCACTAAATATCTATCCTGTTCCAGTATTTGTTTTCTGAAACTCCAGAAATGTAATGGACCGGAATTTGCTGAAAATATAACAACATCTGAACTATGGATAATGTTATTAATGTGCAAATCAGCTAGCAACATGTTGCTCAGAAGAGATACCCAGAGAACCGCAAATTGTCAGAAGTCACTGGCCTATTTATGCCACTCTGCCATTAGCTTTGCAAAAATGAAATGTCACCCTTAACCTCCACTTTCCTGTCATGAAGTTACTGCATTTTCACATTAATTGCCCAGTAAACTTGCCACAGAAAGGTAAATCTAGTGATTCACAGGATAGGTACCATTTTAACAAAGTAATTGCTAATGACTGCTAATCAACCACACTTGCCCAGAAAGTAAACAACTGTAATTATGAAGTTGCATTCCTTCCAGTGTGATTTTTTTAAGGTGATCTTTTAAAAATGTCAAATTCAAAATGTTTATGGTTTACTTCTTACTACATTGGGGCTTCATGATGACACAATCCGATCTGGGGCAGAAATTGGTTTAACACAGGTTGTCTTGGACCCCAAAACTTTCATTCTGTAAATGCAGCCAGAAGCCTCCCCCCCCCCCCCCCCCCCCCCCCACCCACTTTGAATGCAGCTATGATTTTAAAAAGAAAAACATTAGGAACAGTCATTTTATTATTTGGTCGATTTTATACAGCAACTATTTCATTCATTTACACTGGAACACAAGCACGAGAGACTGTCGGCAATATTGATCCTGACTGGCAGAAGAAACCAAAGTGCCAGGCACCAGCTTAAGGTCTCAATCATGATGAAGTGTCAAGAATGGGCCATGTGGACCATATCATAGCTGGGGCCCAGTGTATTAATTTCTCTCTCCTTTCTCTTAATCCAATCTTATCTTCCTCCCTCTCTCTCTACGTCTCTTTCTTTATCTGACTTGACACAAATTAGCTTTCTCTATTTCACTCGCCTCAGCCTTACTCAGTTTATTTTTAAACCCTTTAATCTCATTGGCTCAGGAGATAGATTGCCAGCCCCATTATTCATCAAGGTCCCAGATGTCTTGTTGTCCTTGCCGCTCTGATACCAGCTCATATTTCCTGTAAATTCATGGGCAAAAAAAGATTAAAACCCAAATATGCACAAGCAGGTCTAATTAGCAGGATGTAAAATGAGATGACCTACTCTAGCAAAATCTGATCCATTGAAGACACAGAACCAAAAACAAAAGGGATGAGGGGATAAGTAGATGGCGAGTGGGGAAGCAAATAGGTAATTAATGGAACATATTGAGAGATGAGGAGAAAGAGATTTACATTTTGTGTCTTCCCACCTCAGTTGCATCTAAAAGTGGTGTTCTAATGGGCACCAAATTGCAGAGGGAAATCAATGTGCAGATTTACCCCTTGTGGACCTCAATGTGAGTGATCAGAGCTTCAGCAGAAAGCCAATGGGAGCCTTATGATCATCAGTGGCCTAGTTACAACACAGTGGCTGGAATTCTGCGGCCTTTGTGATCACCTGTCCCGTAGGCAGCGCACCCCCTCCCACGGTATCCCTTGCGTGGGCTGGCTTCAATGGGAAATCCCATTGACCAGTGGGGGAAAGACAGAATCTCGCCGTCAGTAAATGGGACGCCAGAGAATCCAGCCCCATTCTTGTCCCCGCCTGTGTTGCTTATCGTCATTTCTGGTTCTTGTCTATCAAAAATTTGGGGTGAACATCAAGGGGCTGGATTCTCTGCAAGCGGGATGCTCCGTTTTGCCAGCCGCCTGGGGGTTTTCTGACAGCGTGAGGCTGCCCCACAATGGGAAACCCCATTGACCGGCCAGAGTGACAGAGCATCCAGCCGGCGGGGTGTAACAGAAATGTGGCGCAGCGGCGAATCCAGCCCAAGAAATTAGCATTTTGATCAAATTTTAAAGATATAGAAACTTTGAAGCATATTCAGCACTAATTGTGAAAAGCAAGCTGTGTGTCTAAAGATTTAAGTAACTATGGGTTGGATTCTCCGATCTGAAGACTAAGTGCCAGCGCAGGGGAGAGGGGGGGGGGGGGGGGGGGGATCAGTGGCGTTTAATGGCAGAAAAAATGGTGCAAAAGCTGCACCGATCCTCCATCTGGTGGGGGGCGAGCAGGCATGCAGTGTGAAATCGGCTTTACCTTCAACATGGTGCCGCCCGCGCATGGATCCGGCCTGTCACATACTGTCGCCCAGTAAACCACTTCGCCACCCCAGGACCACCCCCCACCAGTGCCCCCAGCCTCTGCCAATGCATGCCCCCCTGCCTGTGGAATGGCTTCCCCCCCCCTCCCCCCACCTGACTGTGGTGGCGCTGGACTCAGTCTGCTGCTGCCATGCTGGGTTCATGACAAAAAATAGCATGTGTGACCCATGCCGTCAGGAACTCGGCCCATTGGGGGCGGAGAATTGTGGCAGGGCCTCAGGTGACGTACTGAGGCCGTCCATACGGCGTGCGGCGGGTACGCCATTTTCGAGGGGGCGGAGCATCGCAAAACGTTGCTGTCCCCAATTTCCGCGCAAACTGAATTCTCCGGCCGATCGCCAAACGTGTTTTCGGAGTCGGTGACCGGAGAATCCAGCCATATTTCTGTGCATCCATGACAATTAGCCACTGCCTTTAAAACTGCTTTATCTGAAATTTACATTTGTTTTTGGCTCCCCACGTGCAATTCATAGAACATAGAACATACAGTGCGGAAGGAGGCCTTTCAGCCCATCGAGTCTGCACCGACCCACTTAAGCCCTCACTTCCACCCTATCCCCATTACCCAATAATCCCTCCTAACCTTTTTGCACACTAAGGGCAATTTAGCATGGCCAATCCACCTAACTTGCATGTCTTTGGATTGTGGGAGGGAACAGGAGCACCGGTAGGAAACCCAAGCAGGGTAATTTAGCATGACCAATCCATCTAACCTGCCATGCTGGGTTCATGAAAAAAAATAGCATGTGTGACCCATGCCGTCAGGAACTCGGCCCATCGGGGGCGGAGAATCGTGGCAGGGCCTCAGGTGACGTACTGAGGCCGTCCATAAGGATAATCTTTGGATAATTTCATAAGAGATTAATAGGATATGAACAGTTAGAGTGGTCTAACAGTTAGAGTGGTCTGTACCATAAGACCATAATACCATAGGACATAGGAGCAGAATTAGGCCACTCGGCCCATCAAGTCTGCACCGCCATTCAATCATGGCTGATATTTTTCTCATCACCATTCTCCTGCCTTCTCCCCATAACCCCTGATCCCCTTATTGATCAAAAACCTATCTATCTCTGTTTTAAAGACACTCAGTGATTTGGCCTCCAAGGCCTTCTGCGGCAATGAGTTCCACAGATTCACCACCCTCCTCATCTCTGTTTTTAAGGATCACCCCTTTAGTCTGAGATTGTGTCCTCCGTTTCTAGTTTTTCCTACAAGTGGAAACATTCTCTCCACATCCACTCTATCCAGGCCGCTCAGTATCCTGTGTTTCAATAAAATCCCTCCTCATCCATCTAAACTCCAATGAGTACAGACCCAGAGTCCTCAACCGTTCCACATACGACAAGCTCTTCATTCCAGAGATCATTCTTGTGAACCTCCTCTGGAGGCTTTCCAAGGCCAGCACATCCTTCCTTAGATACGGGGCCCAAAACTGCTCACAATACTCCAAATGGGGTCTGACCAGATTCTTATAGAGCCTCAGAAGTACATCCCTGATCTTGTATTCTAGCCCTCTCGACATGAGGGCTAACATTGCATTTGCCTTCCTAACAGCCAACTGATCCTGCACGTTAACCTAAAGAGAATTGTGAACAAGGACTCCCAGGTCCGTTTTTGCTTCTGATTTCCTAAGCATCTTCCCATTTAGAAAATAGTCTATGCCTCCATTTCTCCTTCCAAAGTGCAGAACCTCACACTTTTCGATATTGTATTCCATCTGCCACTTCTTTGCCCACTCCCCTAGCCTGTCCAAGTCCTTCTGCAGCCCACCTGCTTCCTCAATACTACCTGCCCATCTACAGATCTTTGTATCATCTGCAAACTTAGAAACAGTGCCTTCAGTTCCAGATCATTAATGTATATTGTAAAAAGTTGTGGTCCCAACACTGACCCCTGAGGTACACCACTAGTCACCGGCTGCCATCCTTTTGGTGTTAACCTATCTTTCTATTCCACCAAACTCCTGGGCTGCCAGAATCTCCTCACAGATTTTTGTACTCCCCATTTGACTTGGCGATCAGATATTTTCACACTTTTCGGCCAGGATTTTACCACCCCTCCCTCCGAATGGTCCTGCCAAAGTAAATGGCAATTTAAATGGTCCAGCCAATCCTCTGGTGGGGACACACCATGGAGCTTATGTAAAATCCTGGCCAATGTCTTTTATTTCTCATTAATTCTCATGTCTCTTTTTATCTCCTGTGCATATCACTTTCATCTTTTAAGCATTTCCTGATCCCTATCTTTGTTTTTTTTTTGTTTTTTTTAAATTTAGATTAGCCAATTATTTTTTCCAATTAAGGGGCAATTTAGCGTGGCCAATCCACCTACTCTGCACATTTTTGGGTTGTGGGGGCAGACACGGGGAGAACGTGCAAACTCCACACGGACAGTGACCCAGAGCCGGGATCGAACCTGGGTCCTCAGCGCCGTGAGGCGGTTGTGCTAACCACTAGGCCACCGTGCTGCCACTATCTTTGTATTTTAAAGTTATTTTCATGTCTGATCCTGCACGTGTGTAGTCCATGTGTTTCTCTCCCTCGTTATATTCCTTCTTGAATGAAGTGGACGGGGTTCTGCATTGCCCGATGCTGATATCGTAATCAGCGATCGGGCGGAGAATCCCTTTTTCCGACCGAATCGGGGGCGGCGCGTGCTTACGGATGCTCTGCCCCCTCCAAAACGGTGTCATCGGGGAATACGTCGCACACCTTTGGCACAGCCTCAGGACATCAACTGAAGGCCCTCCGCCAATGCTCCGCCCCCGATGGGCCGAGTTCATCACTTATGCTCTCAGTTTTCGTCAACCTTGCATGGTGGCTGCGGACTGTGTCCAGTGCCATTACAGTGCGGGGGAAGTCATGTCGCTGCCCGGAGGGTCTTTGGCGACGGCTTAGGGAGGCTGGTGGGGGGGTGGTCCGGGGGTGGCGAGGTGGGGGGCCGGGGGAGCACTATCTGGCAGGTCGGGTCCGCGCGTGGCCAGTACCATGTTGCACGGCGCAACCGCTGCAGGCCGTTCTCCGGCCATTTTTGGCACAGGAATTGGGAGTTTTAACCGGTTGTCCTGGAATCAGTGAAGGTTTGCTGCTGATTTTGGCATTGTAAAATGCCACAGATCCCATGCCAGCGTCGGCACATAGCCACAAAATCGGAGAATCCAGCCCAGTATATCTGAAATATAAAGGTTCAGAATAACTTTCTTGTTATGGTACTCCATGTAAAATGTTCCTTTGATGATGCTCTTTGATTCCATATGGACTGCCAAGACGCTCTGCAAACTCCTCTGACCACTTCTATACAGGTAGTCCTCAGACCTAGACATCCTTTCCTGCAGTGTATAAGGTAGACAACGTTGGTCGAGTCGCACGAGTATATACCGCGTACCTGGTGGGTGGTGTTCTCATGTGTAATGGTGTTACCCATGTCGATGATCTAGCCCGTTTTGCATAGATTACCATGGCAGGGTTGTGTGGTGTCATATTCGCTGTTCTGAAGGCTGGGTAGTTTGCTGCAAACAGTGGTTTGTTTGAGGTTGCGCGGTTGTATGAAGGCAAATAGTGTGGGTGTGGAGATGACCTTGGGGATGTCCAGAAGCGTTGTACATTGGCGAGACCGTGCAGACGCTGCGACAATGGATGAACAGACATCGCACGACAATCGCCAGGCAGGAATGTTCTATTCCAGTCGGGGGATACTTCAGCAGTCAAGAGCATTCAGCCTCTGACCTCTGGGTAAGCGTTCTCCAAGGCGGCCTTCAGGACGCGTGACAACGCAAAATTGCTGGGCAGAAACTTATAACCAAGTTCCGTACACATGAGTTGGGCCTCAACCGGGACCTTGGATTCATGTTAGATTCCATTCATCCCCCACCATCTGGCCTGGGCTTGCAAAGTCCTACCAACTGTCCTGGTTTGAGACAATTCACACCTCTTTAACCTGGGGTTACCCATCTCTCTGGATCTGTAAAGGCTTAATTACCTGCAAATGCTCACATTCAAGTATCGTCAAACATCTTTGGCTTTGTCTATATATATGTTTCTGGAATATACCTCTTCATTCACTTGAGAAAGGAGCAGTGCTCCAAAAGCTAGTGATTTGAAACAAACCTGTTGAACTTTAACCTGGTGTCATAAGACTTCTGACTGTTCATGGTCACTATTAGACTTTTAATACCAGATGTTTTACGGATATCAGATTTCACCATCTGCCATGGTGGGATTCGAACCCCGGACCCCAGAACATTACCGTGGATCTCTGGATTACTAGTTCAGTGACAATGCCACAATGCCACTGCCAACATTGTAAATTTGAAACAGGGATATCAATTTTCCGACGTCCTAATAAGTGCTGTTCATTGTAATTTGAACATGATAAAGTTGAGGGCTGCCTGTACTCAGTCTAAGTCTGTGTAGCACCAAGCTGGGTTTGCATTACAGAGGGCCAATGATATCAGTCTGGCCTTCCATTATTGTTGTGATTTCTGCCCGTGTTACAATGGAAGCTGAGACATTAGCCATCAGACTGTGTGTCATGGCTGGGTCTGCAAGTGCTTCGACATGCATGGAACAAAGGATGGGTTCGAGAATTATATATCTTATCTGCCACTAATGAAACATGCCTCACAAGTTTTGAAATGTGAGGGTAACATTTTCAATGATTGAAATACAAGTGCTTGTTTCAGAAATCATTTTTGTTTTATTTAAACTTGAACCGGGGGCGAAATTCTCTGCAGACCGTCGTAACGCCGATTTCCGGCGAGCAAAATTGGTGTAGATGACTCCGGCGTGGGGGCCTTCTTTTAGGCAGCTATTCTCCGTTCCTGGAGGGGCCAGCAGCGGACTGACGTGATACGCGTCAGTTTCACCAGCTGCGGAAGTGGTGAGACCCGGCGTTTTTTGGGGGGGGAGGAGGAGGAGAGAGACAGACCCGGCGTTTGGGGGGGGGGGGAGAGAGAGAGAGAGAGACAGACCGGCATGGGGGGGGGAGAGAGAGACAGACTGGCATTGGGGGGGTGGAGGAGGGGGAGAGAGACAGACCGGCATTTTGGGGGGGGGGGGGAGGAGGAGGAGAGAGACAGACCGGCATTTTGGGGGGGGGAGGAGGAGAGAGACAGACCGGCATTTTGGGGGGGGGGGGGGGGAGGAGAGAGACAGACCCGGCATTTGGGGGGGGGGGGGGGAGGAGAGAGACAGACCCGGCATTTGGGGGGGGGTTGCGGCATTTTGGGGGGGGGGGTTGCGGCATTGTTGGGGGGGTTGCGGCATTTGGGGGGGGTGCGGCATTTGGGGGGGGGTTGCGGCATCGGGGGGGGTTGCGGCATCGGGGGGGGGTTGGTGGGGAGGGGGTAGGGGCGTTGGAGGGAGGTAGGGGTGGTGAGGGGGGGTGGTTGGGGTAGGGGGCGGCGGCGTACAGAGGGGGGGGCGACGGGTGCGTTGCCCCCGGGCATCCGTCGCCCCCCCTCTCTGCACGCCGCTGCCCCCAAACCCCCCCCATGCCGCAACCCCCCCCCGATGCCACAACCCCCCCCCGATGCCGCAACCCCCCCCCGATGCCGCAACCCCCCCCGATGCCGCAACCCCCCGATGCCGCAACCCTCTCCCACCCGATGCTGCAACCCCCCCCGATGCCGCAACCCCCCCCCCGCTGCCGCAACCCCCGCCGATGCCGCAACCCCCCCCGATGCCGCAACCCCCCCCGATGCCGCAACCCCCCCCGATGCCGCAACCCCCCCGATGCCGCAACCCCCCCCGATGCCGCAACCCCCCCGATGCCGCAACCCCCCCCGATGCCGCAACCCCCCCCGATGCCGCAACCCCCCCCCGATGCCGCAACCCCCCCTATGCCGCAACCCCCCCGATGCCGCAACCCCCCCCGATGCCGCAACCCCCCCCGATGCCGCAACCCCCTCCCCCGATGCCGCAGCCCCCCCGATGCCGCAACCCCCCCATGCTGCAACATCCCCCGATGCTGCAAACCCCCCCCCCATGCCGCAACCGCCCCCGATTCCGCACCCCCCCCGATGCCGCAACCCCCCCCGATGCCGCAACCCCCCCCGATGCCGCAACCCCCCCCATGCCGCAACCCCCCCCGATGCTGCAACCCCCCCCGATGCCGCAACCCCCCCGATGCCGCAACCCCCCCCATGCCGCAGCCCCCCCGATGCCGCAACCCCCCCCCGATGCCGCAACCCCCCCCGATGCCGCAACCCCCCCCGATGCCGCAACCCCCCGATGCCGCAACCCCCCCCCCGATGCCGCAACCCACCCCCCCCCCCCGACACTGAACGGCATCAACCACCATCAATGGGTGACGCCGTTTTAAAGGTACTGTGATTTTCGCCGAAGTGACCCGTGGGCACGTCGGCGGGACTTCGGCCCATCCGGGCCGGAGATTTGTGGAAACAAAAATATAATGACATCCCGCCGGCGCGTGCTGTTTTCAGAGGCTGCCGGCGGGATTTGCACAGCGCCGGTTTTTGGCCGGTCAGATAATTAAAAACCCTGTGGGATTAACGCCACTGCCGGCCGATTCTCCGACCCTGCATGGGGTCGGAGAATTTCACCCCAGTTTCGGCAAGTAAACCGAATTTGACATTTTTATAAAGGGAGCCATTTAACGCCCAAAATACAGAGTCCTGTTTTGGGTGCGAATAGCGGAATGTATCTCGGCACCTGCAGAGACTCTTTTTCATTTGGCCGCCGTGAGGGATGCGCATGCCAACGCCACCCTGACCTCACTTCCTGCACCAAAGTCTCGTTAGACCTCGCGAGGCGTTCCAAGCATCTCAAATCTTGCAAGAGGTCTCTCGTGAAATTTAACGGCCTCGTCATGTCAACGCATAGGGAGCAATGAGGCCATTCAATTACACCCATATTTTTCTGAAGGGTTAATTAACCTTAATTCATTAATTTTATCATTCATGGCTGATGTGCAGCAACAAGTAGAGCTCTCGCCCGTTCGGTGTATAAGATGGTTGTTTATCATATTCTTATTCGTGCTTGACTTTGAGACAGAGATGACAATGTTCATTATCTGAAATATTTATTCCAATAGGTGACTTCAAAGGCCAATCTGCACCTGGAAGAATTTGTTGCAAAAAGGTCAGGATGGAAAAAGTATCAGTTGATTGAGTTTTTGACAAGCTGATGGCTCGAGATTTCCTCCCTTGTTTTTGCTCCCTGCTTCTGATACCCGCTTGATTTTGAACGAGGCCGTTAAATTTTTTATTTGGTTTCAACAGACTCAGCTATTCTGGTAGTGTTCCTGCCAGGATCAAAGTCACTGTCAAAACTCCTCAGAGAAGCCTTCAAAGTGTCCTTTAACACTTCTTTTGACCACTATGAGAGCACACCCCGTACTCAAGCTCTCCATAGATGATTTATTTTGGTCAGTAAGTGTCAGGCATTCTGCCGATATATCCAACCCACTTGGTGAACACCTCAATGGCTGGTATTTTGTCCTGCCTTCTAATTTTTAGAAGCTTTCCAAAGGCAGACCAAATGAAAGGGGTTTAGTTTCTTAGTATAATGCTGGTACTTTATCACATTAAATCATTTCTGAACACAACCCCCTGATCTTTCAGAATTTGCAGCATTTTGCTTTTTTCACAAAAATATACTTTATTTGTAAAATATCTAAAAGAGCACTACAATCACTTCAAAAAGGCCATCACAGAAAGTGTAATAATACTCACGTTTTCCACATAGATCATATTGCACTCTCAGGTGTTTCAATACAATTGTGATACATGTAATATTCACGATGCACATTCACTGTTCTGATGAGTGTAGGAATTTCAAATGTGCTGTATTACGGGTATTTGGCGCAGTGCGGGTTAAAAGCCTGGGTTGAAGTGTATTTGACTGCTGCAGCCATACTTTTAAATAAAGCCTAGTTTGAAAGGCAAGTATATTTGTGAGCCAGGAATGCAATTAAAGTATCGTAAATGCTTGGCTAATGGAATTTTGTTTTTATTCAGGGGATTCCCTTTGGATTTAATTAGATTTCAGCTGGTAAGATGATTTCTGGGTGGAGTTGACACATCAGGCATTTTTGTAAAAAGCCGGTCAGTGCAGTTCTGGATGAAACTGTGACCACAATTCAGGCAGGCGTACTCTCTGCAGTTCAGTTAAAACAGATTAACTGGGCGGGATTTTCCATCAGGGGGAACCTGATGACCAGGTTCTTACCCACAATGGAGGGGGAGCATCACTCTCATGTGCCCAGTTTCTGCTTTATCTTGGCAAATCTGTTGTCCACAAGCGTGGACCAGGCGTGATGGTACTTCAGAGCATTGCAGAGGCCGTTAGAGCCCCCCACCGCACCCCCCCCCCCCCCCCCCCCCCCCCCCCCCCCCCCCCGGTGGCCAGGACAGGGTAGTTCCCTGGCACTCCTCTTGGAAACTGGGCACCCTGGCAGTGCCACCTGGACATCCTTGAATTGCCAGCCAGCAATTCCAGTGTTCGCAGAGCTCTGCTAGGGTGGCAGACTGACAGCGCCAATGTACCTGTGTGCTAATTTGGCACAACCAAGGCTTGCAGGTATTAAAAGTCGTGGGTAGGGCACCCTGATCTGTAAGGAGCTGGTCTTGCTGGTGAGTTCAACTCCCCAGTGCTGGAAAATTCTCAAAGTATGGCCTCAACAGGGAGAAAGTCCCCAAGAAAACAGTAAAGTGCCATTGAATAGCAGTCTCAACCTCAGCACTACAGCCACCGAAAAACATCCCGCCAAACACGCCTAAAACCGGACTTTGAAATTTTCCGGTGAATGGCGTCCTCTATCTCATCACATTAAAGTTCATTTTTTTTCCTTTAAAGCGTCCTCTGCAATCAGTTTAGAGAGAAAGAAATTGAAAAATGTACTGAAATTATTTAGAGGAACATTACAGTGCAATGGCAAAGATGCTAAATTTTAATTTTTAATTCAGAATAATTTAATTCAAATGATCTGATCATTCAAATTTTCTGAACCTTGAATTCCCATTTAAGTGTGTTATTTAGGCTGCTTGATTCAAAGTGTTGAATAATTTAATTTTGTTTTATTGGAAGAGATGACTTTGAATAACTCAGAATAAATTGCATTACTTGATTGATAAAAGTTGTAAGAACTTTAAATCAAATGAAATAGGAGCAGTAACAGGCCAGCTGGCCCTTTGAGTCTTGTCTGCCAGTCAACAGGATCATGGCGCATGTTTTACCTAACTCCATCTTCCCGCACAATTCTTCAATTTGTATCATAACCAGTCTCACTCCAATATGCGCTACTCTGATCTACCTGAGGTGTTGGGATCTATCGACCTTTGGAGCAACACGGTGGCACAGTGGTTAGCATTGCTGCCTCACAGCGCTGGTCATGTTCGATGGCTCCCTTGATCATGAAGGCACACATAGAGCATGAAGATGTGGTTGTAGTAAGTATTTATTCTGGTAACCAGACAATTCTATGTACAAACAATTATGTCTATGTTACTGTGAAGCTAAGGAGAGAGGTGATTGTCCCATTGTCCATCCTACTACCAAGTGCCTGTCTCATCCATCTCCCAGTATATATATATATATATATATATATGTGTCTCTATGGGTGTCTGGTTCCACCTACTGGCGGGAAGTCATAACTGTCACTACATGTATTGATCAGTGGCTATGTACACTGGTACTCTATATATACATTATTGCAACTATGTACAGTTTTACATACATATGCCTATCCGCATATCTCCTCAAGCGCCAGGGACCCGAGTTTAATTCTGGCCTCAGGGGACTGTCTGTGTGGAGTTTGCACTTTCTCCCCATGTCAGTGTGTGTTTTTTCCACATGCTCCGGTTTGCTCCCAAAGTCCAAAGATGTGCAGGTTAGGTGGATTGGCCATGATAAAATTACCCCTTATCATCCAAAGATGTGCAGGTGAGTTGGGAGTGTGGTGATCGTGTGGGGGAATGGGCATAGGTACTGTGCTTTTTCAGAGGGTCAGTGCAGACTCGATGGGCTAAAGACATCCTTCTGCACTGTAGAGATTCTATTATTCTCTGCCTTGAATATACTCAAAAATTAAGCATCCATGGATCTCTGGGGGAAAAGAATTACAAAGATTCGCAACCCTCTGAATTAAGAAATTTCTGTTTATCCCAGTCCAAAGAAGCCAGTCTTCTTCTTTGATCCCAGGTTCTAAATTGCCCAGCCAGAGGAAGCATTTTTTCAGCATGCCCACTGTCAAGCCCTTAAGCATTGTATATGTTTCAGTTCAGTACACAGACATCTTGTGAGATTACGTTAGATCTTGCGAGGTATGGCGAGCCGGGTAGATCCGAGAAGAGGGATTCCCGGCATCTACTGCTGCACCACCTTTCAGGTGCAATGTGCCTTTACTGTACTTAATCTCTTCTCTTAGGGAAATTCCCTCATCCAAAGGTCAGTTTGGTTAACCTTTATGGAGGACCCTCTAGGCCAACTTCACCTGTCCTTAGGTAAGGAGACCAAACATGCACTCAGTACTCGAAGTGTGACCTCACCAATGTTATGTGTAATCAGAGAATGACTTCTGCACTCTTACTCCAATTCTTTGTAACAAAAATTAATATATCATTTGTTGTCCTAATTGCTTGCTGTACCTGCATGTCAACTTACTGTGATTCATGCACAAGGACAACCTGGTCCATCTGAATGCAAACATTTCCCTGACTTTCACCATTCAAAAATATTCTGTTTTCATTCATCTTACCTTTTATATTTTCACATTTGGCCACATTTTATTACATCTGCCACACATTTGTCTGTTCTTTAACCCATCTTTCCACCTCTGCAAAATGCTTGTATCTTCTCACTGCTTAATTTCCACCTTACTTTGTATTGTATTGTTTAAATTGTACATGTAACACTTGGCCCCCTCATCAAAACAGTTTATATAAATTACAAATAGCTGAGATCCAGATGATGGTCCTTTCAAAATCCTATAAGTTACAGCCATCAACCCAAAAATGGCATGCTTATTCCTACCCAGTCCATTTATCAATCCTGAATTCATGCCAATATATTATTTCACAATGCCACAGATCATAATTTTGAGTAATACCTTTTGTGTGGCAACCTATCAAGTGCTTTTTGAAAATCCAATATAACAACATTTGTTGCTTCTCCCTTTTCCATCTTACTAATTACATCCTCAAAACACTCGAACAGTTTTGTCAAACATGATTTCTCTTTATTGAATCCATGTTGACCCTGCTTAATCATGTGATGACCTTTCAAGTGCCCGGTTATTGCATCTCCAATGAAAGCTTTTAACGTTTTGCTCACTACTGTTGTGAGGCTAACTGGCCTGTAGTTCCGCATTTTCTTTCTTCTTCCTTTCTTATGTAACATGGCTCCTTTGCTCCTTTCCAATTCTTGGGAATTGTTCTCGAATCTAAAGAATCTCTGCAGCTACCTCCTTTAAAAGTACTATGGGCAGGATTTTCTGACACTTCCGACTTGTCATGTGAGAGTACCTTTAGGAAATGGGTGTTTATAAATGGGTGTTTATAAATGGGTGTGTATATAAATATCTGTAGTGAGAGTATCTTTAAGAAATGGGTGTTTATTACTGCAGTGATGTCAGAGAGTGGGTGGAGCTGGGCTGTCTGTCAGCTTTTTACTTTCGTTTACGGCTTTTTTGCTGCAGGGTGGGTTTGGTTGATTTTAGTTTTGGAGAAGCTGCAATTACAGCAGAATGTGTGTGAATCTCTGCAAGCTAATGAATGTCCAGTAGTGAAGTTAAACCTGAGGTGCTTCTGTGAAAGGTTTTCTTTTCAGGCTTATGGATGTTAAAAGAAAAGCTTAAAGGATTACTTTGTGTTGTAGTCTTTGGGGTTGTATTTGAATTAATGGTTGCTAAGATGTTCACTGTATGTTTTAAAAAGGTTAACTTGCGTTCATAGAATAAACTTTGTTTTGCTTTAAAAAGCACTTTTCCATTTCTGTTGTACCACACCTGTAGAGTGGGCTGTGTGCCCCCCATACCACAATCCATTAAAAGTTGTGGGTCACGTAAACTCCATGATACACTTTGGGTTCTCTGAACCCTGGCCCATAACATGCTGAAGAGATTTTCCAATCTGCCGAAAGTCACCATCCCTCCGCCTCCTGCCCCAAACCTTCGCCCATGCCGGGTTCCCACGCACCGCACCCCCCCCCCCCCCCCCACCCCCCACCCCCTGCCAATGCCAGATGGTGAGCCTTGCAAATTTCCATTAACTTCAGTGAGACCTGAAGACTCCGCTGGTGGTCAACAGCTCGCCTCCTCCACCATGGGAAAACCCACAGTGGCTGGTGGGGCGTCTGGAAAATTCTGGCCCATGTCTTTACTTTGTGATTTCTTGAAATTTCTTATTCTTAGAATCATTGAATCATAGAATTCCTACAGTGCAGAAGGAGGGTGTTTGGCCCATTGAGTCTGTACCCTCTGAAAGAGTACCCTCCCCAGGCCCACTCCCCCACCCTATTCCCGTAATTCCCCCTGGCCTGCACATCCCTGGATACTAAGGGGCAATGTTCAGCATGGCCATTCCACCCAACCTACACATCTTTGAACTGTGGGAGGAAACCACAGCACCCGGAGGAAACCCACGCAGACAGCGGGAGAAAGTGCAAACTCCACACAGACAGCCACCCAAAGCCGCAATTCAACTCAGGTTCTGGCACTGTGAGGCAGCAGTGCTAGTTGGGGGGTTGGGGGGGTGGTCTCAGTGCTGGTGGATCCGCCATGCCTACCCTAAGCCCTGTGTTTCTGTTCCTGGGGTAATTCCAGATCCAACCATGCCATCCCACCAAACAGCCATATTTACCACTGACCGTGGAGGCCTCTGGCCACGTGGCTGAAGACTATTGCGAATTGGGAATTTGCAATCATAGTTAAGTGAGCACTTCACACCTCCTGTAGCCACCTCGGGTGGCCACTGCCCAACACAAAATGGAAGATTACAAAGAATGCAGGGAAAATGGACATGTTGCAAAAGCAAGCAGCTTGCAGAAGCGCTTGTGTATTCTGACTGCTGCAGAAACCAGACAGCACTGTGAAAAATACAAGTTAGCATACTAATGAGGCGATACCCGGTGATTCCCAGGTACAATGGAAACAAGTTAACTCAAATCGTTACATTGAATAGAAGGCCAGACTTCTCGGTGCCAAGAGAAGTCCAAAACAATAAGCCCAAAGAACTGCCCAGTGATCGAGGGACTGCCCCGCTATTGGGGAAATTCAAATCAATCGATTGGGAAGAGACCCAATCGATTGCAGGTTTATAGATGGTCCGCCCTGAAGGATGCAAAGCCCCTGGGACCTATAAAAGACAGGTCCCAGAACTGATTCGTCCTCTTGACCAGTTCCTCTTAGCCAGCGCTCTCCGTGACTACCGTTGCAGCAGAAGACCTTGAGAAGGGGAGGCCTGGTCAGCAGCTGCCATCAAGTAAGTGTCATACAACGCACGCTACGAGAGTAGACACTCCTGAACCCTTTAGTCCACACCGACTGGAAGCCTGTGGATCCAGGACAAAGCAAGAGGCCGTTGTTCCCTGATCCGGCAGTTCCCTTATTCCAGATAAGTATTGGCCTGTTAATGGTAGGGTTAGCCTAGTCTTGTAGTTTTATATGCATGATTAGTAGATAACTGTATTATAATAAACGTGTCTTGTTTGAACTTATTAACTGGTGTATTGAGTTATTGGTCTGAACTTGAACTTGAATCTTGTGACTGTCTTAACGATACCTGGTGACTCTAGAGCTAAGGAACGAAACAGAGCCAAATTGAGTGTAAAGCACACTCACCCAGAACGAGCAACACTCCCAAGTGGATACCCGTGGGTAGGCACGCCATGTAGCGAGTGGGAGTTATTGCTTAGCATTCCAATCAGACTGTGATCCCTGAACATTGTGGGAGGTAACACCACAGGCGCAGCAGCCAACATCCAAACACCCAGGTGCTGGGCCCCAGCGCAGTTGAAATGTTGCTGACCAGAGGGTCAGCGTGTGCACTGAGGAGGGGACCAGAGCCCAATGCGGGTAACGTTACTTTCGGGTGTATGGGGTAAAGGGTATGGGATCCGGTAATCAGGCCCCCTGCTGTGGCCAGGGGTGCATGGGCAGAGTGTATCAGATGGCAGGCAATGGTGGGGGGAGCACTGTGGGAGGAGGGGGAGCAATTGCAGAATGCGGGGGAGCTGGGGGGGTAAGAGGTATCCAGCACCTCGATGTCTAAGGAGATGGGATTGGTGCTGGGCCTGCAATGTGGAAGAAAGTGGCAAAGGCATCATATTAGTTGTGATCAACAATTTTTAATAATTTACACATGTATCCCCAACTGTCCTAATTCCCCAACTGTGCCGCCTCACTCTCCCCACCCGTTCCAGAACCCCCCTCCTCCCTCTCTCTCCCCCCAACCTTCCCCCCCCCCCCCCCCCCCCCCCCCCCCCCCCCCCCCCCCCCCCCCCCCCCCCCCCCCCCCCCCCCCCCCCCCCCCCCCCCCCCCCCCCCCCCCCCCCCCCCCCCCCCCCCCCCCCCCCCCCCACAATGCACCCAACTCTGGCTGCCCCTGCGTCACCTGGCTCCACCAGCCCTGGGGTCTCCCAAATACCTGCAGCATTCTTGGCGATGCTCCTCTGTGATTGGGACAGGCTCTGAAGCGCCTTTGCATTGTCCACCTGTGACTGGGACACATCCCCCAGTGACTGGGACATGCTCTGCAGTGCCTTGGCTATGCCCACCTGAGATTGCGACATGCTGCACAGCACCTCCACTATGCCTATATGAGACTGGGAGACCTCCCCCAGCGACTGAGACTTGCTCTGGAGAACCTCGGCATTGCCCACCTGTGACTGGGACATGTCCACCAGTGACCGGGACATTCTCGGGAGGGCCTTGGTAATGCCCACCTGAGACTGGAGCATGCTCCGCTGTCACCAATGCGTAGTATGGTGGGACATCATTTGCGGCGTGAAGCCCATGGGGCCTTATTAAATGGACCAATTAACGTTTTATAATGGTGATGGCCTCACCGGTCCAAGTGTCAGGAAGCTCGTGGCAGTTCCCACTCACAACCACACTTAGAATCTTTTTGGTTAAATCGCGCCCCATATTTTTAATATAATTCCCAATCATCCTTAGCCAAATCAGCAATAAAACCGACATAGTTTGTTTGGATTCAAGTCTCTAGCTTCTGGAGTAACAAAATCATTTTCAAACTCATTGGCTGGGATTTTTAAGGCCTGATGGTGGTGGGTCTGTTCAGTGTCGAAATCGGAAGATCTCGCGAACAGGCTCTGGTCGCATATCCGTAAATCTAGGATGCAAGTGTCTCTCCCCCTCATCAATGACAGGCTGCATTTCTCACCAGTGAACATCAGAATTTAATTTTAATAAATTAGCATCTCATTATTGCGGCCACGTGCCAGAATAATTCCCCGATGTCAAATTTATATCTCGCATCGGCGTGACTTTACAACGGCACGATTTATAACTAAAAAGACTGGCTCTTGGTGACCACAACTTTGAGGAGAAGTCGGAGGTAAGTGGTCACAATTCAGTGCAACGTTCATAGGAATTCAAAGAAACCCCGCAAATTCCGGGTGGTTCAGAGGCAAGAAATAACTTATTTCTAGTTTGCTTTCAGTGTGGTGCCTTTGCAAGGGATCCATTTTCAGGCAGTGTGGAGGGGGGAAGCAGATGCGAGGGAGGGTCAAAGGGAGGCCAAGGCAGAACCAAGGGACCCTTGAGCAAGGGTTCCAGTGTGAATGCAGGGGGATGTTGGGTGTCAGTGGGTGCAAGGCTACGTCTGAAGCTCAGACTTGTTCAGCATCAGCTCTATTGACATGTTTGGAGTCTGGCTTCTGAAGCAATTATGTCCACTCAAGCAACACAAATTCCTGACAGTGCCACTGATTGCTCGTGACTCGGACACAAATTGCAAATTAGGCTGAGTCTTATGTGTCTTTGGAATAATTGGGCAACTGGGCAAGTTAGACAATCCCCTTGCGAGAGGTGAGCATGGAACAGTTACTGAGGGAGGTGCATTGTAGTTGTTCTAGCTTTGAACAGTGAGCCTCATGGTCCAAGATCACCAAGCAGTCCAAGCTCACCATGCAGCCTTGGAGTGCAGATTAGGACAATACCTGCCCCTGAAATGAGGGCACATGATGCAGTTGAGTGCCTGAAGATGTCCCCACTGGGTCCTGTGGTGTGGGGCAAAGGTGATTGGGGTTTTGGTCTGCATCAAGGTAACTAAACATTGGCCAACCAAGTGGTGACCAGGACACTGCCACATGCATGGAAGGGCCTTGAGACACAGCCAGAGTTGGACACTTAACTAAAAGTGATCATTAGGTGACATATGCTCACCCTCGCATCTCTCTCTTTGATACTGCAGTGAGGAGACCAAGAGGAACATGGAGCTGAGTGATCTTGCTCTCCAGCTCATGTTTATCAACAAGACTAAAGGAGAAGAGTGCGATGGAAGTGCCTGGCTCGGCAAAGGAAGGAACACAACCCTCAAGATCAGGAGGTGACAGGGCCTCCTCCACACATAGAGGGAGATCCACTGTTATGGGTCAAGAACAAAGAACAAAGAAAATTGCAGCACAGGAGCAGGCCCTTCGGCCCTTCCAGCCTGCACCGATCCAGATCCTTTATCTAAACCTGTCGCCTATTTTCCAAGGATCTACTTCCCTCTGTTCCCCGTCCTTTCAACTTCAAGATGGTTTCATTTTTCACCTTTGCACTATCCTTTAAGAAGTGCACACAGTAAATATACTTTATCGTTTCAAAAAACAACACACGCAAACAGGTATACTAATATAGTCCATTTTTTCCCTTCTTCTTCCTCCAACTGAAATCCGTCTCGATTGACAGTCTCTTTGAACACCAAGGTCTCTGCATGATCCGTCCATTTCTTTACGCCTTGGCATGTCTCTTTAAAGTCAGATACGTTAGTTCAATTTGATCACCAAGTCCCTTGTAATTCTCCAATGCAGGAGCATTGGTTATCACAGCTTTCAGGTAGTCAAATGCCTGTCGAAAGTCCGCTGTCCATTGAAATGTTCGATGTTTCTTCAGTAAGTCCATCAGTGGAGCAATCATGCTGCAAAACATTTTCACAAATGTTCGATCAAATCCACTCAAGCCAAGAAATCGCATTATTTCCCTTTGTCTTGAGGATATCGGAAACTCCTCAAGGAAAGTGACTTGGGCTTTTCCAAATTCACTTTTGGCTAGGTTTATCACCAACCCCACCTCCTGAAGTTGATTGAATAACTCCATCAGATGTTTTAAATGTTCTGTCGATGTCTGGCTGAAAATTACCAGATCGTCGATGTATACCGCACAATTGGGTAATCCTGAAACAACTTTGTTAATTAACCATTGATATGTGGCTGGGGCGATTTTCATGCCAAATGGCATAATTTTGAATTGGTATATACCATCTGGAGTCACAAAAGCTGAAATCCCCTTCGGCCTTTCGGATAAACGTACCTGCCAGTAACCTTTAAGTAAATCCAGTTTGGAAATAAAAGCGGACTGTCCCACTTTCTCCAAAGGAGGAGCAATCCTCCAAACATGGGATAGGATAAGAGTCCGTTCTTGTAACTGCATTAACCTTTCTATAGTCCACACACAACCGTTAGGTACCGTCTGGTTTAGGCACCATCACTATGGGTGAGCTCCATTGGCTGCAACCCACTTCAATTATGCCATTTTTAAGCATACTCTCAATCTCTTTGTTAACCTGTGCCAATTTTAAAGGATTAAGTCTATATGGATGTTGTTTGATTGGAACAGCATTTCCCACATCTCATGTATAGCCATTTTAGTACTTCCCAATTTATCTCCACAAACTTGCCCATGTGATATCAATAACTCTTTCAGTTCAGTCCTTTTTTCCTCTGGAAGGTAACTCAACAATTTATCGCAAGGTTTAAGAACATCCTCGTTTTCCAATTTAATTTGAGGTACGTCAAATTCACAGTCATCTGGATTTGGTTCATCACTTTGAGTTTGAATCATTAAAACCTCCTCCTTTTTCTCTCCTTCCCTTTCAAAGTACCTTTTAAGCACATTCACATGACACAATTGGTGATTCTTCCTTCTATCTGGTGTTTTTACCACATACTTCACCTCATTTAATTTCCTTTCAATCTGATAAGGTCCACACACCTTGCTGTTAAAGGCTAACCTACCACTGGTAACAACACTAAAAATTTATCTCCACTGGCAAAACTATGAACTTTGGATTTCTTGTCCGTGACCCATTGCATCACATTTTGTGCAACTTTCAAATGTTGCCGAGCCAATTCACCTGCTCTATTTAATCGTTCCCTAAAATTTGACACGTAATTGAATAATGTAAGTTCTGATTTCTCACTCAACAATTTTTCCTTCATCAATTTAAGTGGTCCTCTTACCTCATGACCAAAAATTAGTTCAAAAGGACTAAATTTGGTTGACTCCTTAGGTGCATCCCTAATTGCAAACAGTACGAATGGAATTCCTTAATCCCAATCCTCTGGATAATCTTGACCATAAATCCTCAACATTGTCTTTAATGTCTGATGCCACCTTTCTAACACTCTCTGCGATTCTGGATGGTACGCAGTTGATTTTAAATGTTTTATTCCTAAGCTATCCATAACTTTTTTGAATAACCTTGAGGTAAAATTAGATCCTTGATCAGATTGTATTTCTGTGGGTAGTCCATATCTCGTAAAGAATTTAAGTAACTCCTCCACAATCTTTTTAGCTGTAATATTACATACTGGAATGGCCTCTGGAAACTAGGAGACACATCCATTATAGTCAAAAGATATTGATTCCCACTTTTTTTTTTAGGAAGCGGCCCTATGCAATCAATTAGGACCCTTGTAAAAGGTTCCTCAAATGCTGGGATGGGTATTAAGGGCGCTGCTTTTATCACAGCTTGAGGCTTCCCTGACACTTGACATGTGTGACATGATTGACAAAATGTAACTACATCTTTATGTAGTCCAGGCCAATAAAAATGTTTCTTGATTTTAGCTTAAGTTTTTCTTATTCCCAAATGACCTGCCACTGGTACCTCATGTGCAAGTCGCAACACCTCCTTTCTATACCCTACCGGCAATACTACTTAATGAATTATGCAAAGGTCTTCATTTACTCATCAAGACATCACTTTCACGGTAATAACACTCTGGTATACACTCAGATTCCTCTTCCGTGCATGATTTCTGATACATCCATTTTATTTCTATATATTTTGTTGTAACATCGCCAATTTTCCTGAACTAGAAATATCCACCTCGTCCTCCACCTGTTCGTGTTCTTTTTGAACCATCTGATCAAAAATTGTTTCTGATAATTGCACTTCAACGGCATCTTCACTCTTTGATTTCTCCTCTTGTCTTAACCTGTGACTTTGTGACCTTGTTACGACACAATTCCGAAAAATCCCAGGATATTCGTCCTTCAAAACTTCAGTTGTTTGATTTTCCACTGACTTATCTACCACAGTAGGCATCACTCCCACCTGCGATCCAGCAATATCATTGCCCAAGATTAACTGTATTCCTGGACAAGATAGTTTCTTTATTACTCCTACTACCACAGGGCAGCAGGGTAGCATGGTGGTTAGCATAAATGCTTCACAGCTCCAGGGTCCCAGGTTCGATTCCCGGCTGGGTCACTGTCTGTGTGGAGTCTGCACGTCCTCCCCCTGTGTGCGTGGGTTTCCTCCGGGTGCTCCGGTTTCCTCCCACAGTCCAAAGATGTGTGGGTTAGGTGGATTGGCCATGCTAAATTGCCCGTAGTGTCCTAATAAAAGTAAGGTTAAGGGGGAGGTTGTTGGGTTACAGGTATAGGGTGGATACGTGGGTTTGTGTAGGGTGATCATGGCTCGGCACAACATTGAGGGCAGAAGGGCCTGTTCTGTGCTGTACTGTTCTATCTTCTATCTATCACTCTTCACTGGACTTTCCAACCTTACCTTATATAATGGAACGCTACTCCTCTGACCCTGAATTCCACATATTACCACCTTTTCTGGCAACATTCTTCCCAAACGACATAACTCCTCATCTCTTACCATTAAATATTGACTAGCTCCTATAGCTCTTAAAATTGTGACTTCTTTACCTGCTCCTCCTGATACACATGAGTAAACTTTACCCACACAAGTAAATTCTTTAAAGACATCTCACACCTTCTTATCAATCATCTTTTCATCAGGCTGTACAATCTTTTGCACCTCCTTTGCTTCACTTGGACTTTCCTTTAGCACTTTAACAAATGCCACTGTCTTATCCTGTTTTACCACATCAGCCTTCCCAGTGCTTTTCTTCAACCACCAATGTGACTTTACATGGCCTAGTTTATTACAGTGAAAACATTTGAAACTTTTCATGTCTCTTCCACCCTCCTGGATTTATTTTTTAGTCTGAGATACACTCTCCATTTTATCTCCCATCAGATAAACTTTACCTTTACCACTTGAGTATTTCTCATATCCCCAGTTTCTATCCCTCACAGGCTGAAACTGATGTTGAAAACCAAACTTTCATTTATGAACTAATTCATAATCATCTGCCATTTCTGCTGTTCATCTCACAGTTTTAACCTTCTGCTCTTCCACATGAGTTCTCACTACATCAGGCATTGAATTTTTAAACTCCTCTAAGAGTATAATTTATCTGAGAGCTTCATACATTTAGTCTATTTTCAAAGCCCTTATCCACCTATCAAAATTACTCTGTTTGAGCCTTTCAAATTCCATGTATGTTTGACCAAATTATTTCCTTAAATTTCTAAACCTTTGTCTGTAAGCTTCAGACACTAGTTCAAATGCACCTAAGATGGATTTTTTCACCTCCTCATACGTCCCAGATACCTCCTCCGGTAGTGATGCAAACCCTTCACTAGCCCTACCTATCAGCTTTGTTTGAATCAGCAATACCCACATTTCCTGTGGCCATTTCATTTGTTTAGCCACCTTCTCAAATGAAATGAAAAAGGCTTCTACCTCCTTCTCGTCAAACCTTGGCAATGCTTGGACATATTTAAATTGATCCCCACCACGCCTTTGACTTAGACGCTCTTTATCACTATCCTCATCACTATCATCAAACTGTACGTTTCCCTTTATGCCTGCCAATTTAACTGACTGTCATGTCTCATGGTCATTTTTTGAAGTTCAAACTCTCTCTCTTTATCTTTTTCCTTATCTGTATCTCCCTTTCTCTTTCTTTTTCCTCTCTATCTCTTTTGTATTCAAGCTTCTTTCACATGCCACCACGGTGAGCTATCATTCATTGATGCCTTGCTAAATGCAAGCGATGCTTGTCCGACTTGCAGATGTATGAGAACCAGTGCTGCCAATGACTGAAATTGTCAAAGGAGCTGCTTAATCACATATATCACCATTCTACAAGATTTAGAGCCTCGGGAATTCAAAGCGGATCCATTATCAGTACCATTAAAAGTGAGAGCTGCACTCAATTTCTGTCGCAGTGACTCCTTCACGGGCTCCACTGGTGGCATGTGTGGGATCTCTCAAACATCCACCACAAATGTTTCAAGGAGGTCATGAATGCCATCTTCGACAAGGCACATAAATTTGGCAATTTCGATGGCAATCAGGTGAGCTAGGAAGCAAGAGTCCTGGAATTCACCTGAATTTGCAATTTTCCACAGGTGCAGGGTGCCATTGACTGCACTTACATGGCTCTGAAATCTCCATGGCAACAAGCAATCCAGTAAGTGAACTGCAAGGGCTTCCACATGGACTTTGTTCGAGTACATAATTGAGATACTGAAAATGATTGACAGAACAGGCGGAGCACTGCAGTACAATCCCCAAATAGGTGACACATCATCATGGCTTGTTGCGTGCTGCACAACCTGATGATGCAAAGAGGAGATAGGGGAGCTATATGACTCTTCCGGTGAGGAGGATGTGGAAGGCCAAGAGGGTGATGAGATCGAGGAAGCCCAGGATGCAGGCAATGAGGCCATTCCTCAGACCAAATGAGGCAAGCGTGCTAGTGAAGCCTCAGCCACAATATTCCATGAGCAGGATGACAAGATGCAATGAACACTCTCCTGAGAGTACAAGATAGCAACTATGAGTGTCTGGCAGAGGTCAGAGAACTCACGCTCTGCACAATGTCATCTCATGCAGATCTTGCTGGAATACATGGACTTCAAAAGTACTTGATCTTTTAGTGTACAGTAATAAGCTATCTACTATTCGGTAGTAGGCAAGATGCTGGAATCTATCACCAAGGGAGACATAGCGAGGCATCTGGATGGAAATTGTCCCATTGGGCAGACGCAGCATGGGTTCACAAAGGGCAGGTCGTGCCTAACTAATTTAGTGGAATTTTTTGAGGACATTACCAGTGCGGTAGACAACGGGGAGCCAATGGATGTGGTATATCTGGATTTCAAGAAAGCTTTTGACAAGGTGCCACACAAAATGTTGCTGCATAAGATAAAGATGCATGGTGTGAAGGTTAAGTAGTAGCATGGATAGAGGATTGGTTAATTTATAGAATGCAAAGAGTGGGGATTAATGGGTGTTTCTCTGGTTGGCAATCAGTTGCCAGTGGTATCCCTCAGGGATCAGAGTTGGGCCCACAATTGTTCACAATTTACATAGATGATTTGGAGTTGGGGACCAAGTGCAATGTGTCCAAGTTTGCAGACGACACTAAGATGAAATGAAATGAAAATGAAAATCACTTACTGTCACAAGGAGGCTTCAATGAAGTTACTGTGAAAAGCCTCTAGTCGCCACATTCCGGCGCCTGTTCGGGGAGGCTGTTAGGGGAATTGAACCGTGCTGCTGGCCTGCTTCATCTGCTTTCAAATCCAGCGATTTAGCCCTGTGCTAAACAGCCCCTGACATGAGTTGTAAAGCTAAAAATGCAGAGGATACTGGAAGTCTGCAGAGGGATTTGGATAGGTTAAGTGAATGGGCTAGGGTATGGCAGATAGAATACAATGTTGACAAATGTGAGGTTATCCATTTTGGTAGGAATAACAGCAAAAGTGATTATTTTTAAATGATAAAATATTAAAACATGCTGCTGTGCAGAGAGACCTGGGTGTGCCAATGCATGAATCGCAAAAAGTTGGTTTACAGGTAAAACAGGTGATTAAGAAGGCAAATGCACTTTTGTCCTTCATTGCTAGAGGGATGGAATTTAAACTAGGGAGGTTATGCTGCAACTATATAAGGTGTGAGTGAGGCCACACCTGGAGTATTGCGTACAGTTTTGGTCTGCTTACCTGAGAAAGGACGTACTGGCGCTGGAGGGTGTGCAGAGGAGATTCACTAGGTTAATCCCAGAGTTGAGGGGGTTGGATCATGAGGAGAGGTTGAGGAAATTGGGACTGTACTCATTGGAATTTAGAAGGATGCAGGGGGTTCTTATAGAAATATATAAAATTATGAAGGGAATAGATAGGATAGATGCGGGGAGGTTGTTTCCACTATTGGGTGAAAGCAGAACTAGGGGGCATAGCCTCAAAATAAGGGGAAGTAGATTTAGGACTGAGTTTAGGAGGAACTTCTTCACCCAAAGAGTTGTGAATCTATGGAATTCCCTGCCCAGTGAAGCAGTTGAGGCTCCTTCATTAAATGTTTTCAAGATAAAGATAGATAGTTTTTTGAAGAATAAAGGAATAAAGGATTATGGTGTTCGGACGGGAAAGTGGAGCTGAGTCCACAAAAGAACATCCATTACCTCATTGAATGGCGGAGCAGGCTCGAAGGGCCAAATGGCCTACTCCTGCTCCTAGTTCTTATGTTCTTATCACCTTCAGCATTACACCTATATCTATCTGTCAAGGATGCAGTTAAGAAGGGGGAGCATCCCCGCCTGAAAGGCGCTCAGAGCACATAAAACAACATGTGGCCCAACAATGCTGGGACTTGACATCCTTATAGTAAACACAATCCACCTCAATGAGCAGGCATCACTGATGTGGTGTGATTTGGGATGGACAATTTCCTGTGGTCAGAGGATTCCTCACTGCACACTTCATTTTTTGCAGGGACCAAAGTTTTACTTCGAATGGCACAAACACATCTCACCAAAGGAAGAAAACATGTTTATGAGCATATTTACATTGGTGAAGATTATATACAAGTGATTAATACCCATGTCCATGTTGTGCAACTACATCTACTTTACTTTATTTTTCACAGTATACGTTAATGATCTGGAAGAAGGAACTGAAGGCACTGTTGTTGAGTTTGCAGATGATACAGAAATCTGTAGAGGGGCAGGTAGTATTAAGGAAGCAGGGGGCTGAGAAGGATTTGGACAGGCGAGGAGAGTGGACAATGAAGTGGCAGATGAAATACAATGTGGAAAAGTGTCTGGTTCTGCACTTTGGAAGGAGAAATGGAGGCAGAGACTATTTTCTAAATGGTGAAATGCTTAGGAAATCAGAAACACAAAGGGAATTGGGAGTCCTTGTTCATGATTCTCTTAAGGTTAACATTCAGGTTCAGTTCGCAGTTAGGAAGGTAATGTTTGCATTCACGTCAAGAGGGCTAGAATACAAGACCAGGATGTACTTCTGAGGATGTATAAGGCTCTGGTCAGACCCCATTTAGAATATTGTGAGCAGTTTTGGGCCCCGTAACTAAGGAAAGATGTGCTGGCCTTGGAAAGGGTCCAGAGGAGGTTCACAAGAATGATCCCTGGAATTAAGAGCCTGTTGTATGAGGAATGGTCTCTGAAGACTCTGGTTGTGTACTCGGAGTTTAGAAGGATGAGGGGGGGGGGTCTTATTGAAACTTTCAGGATACTGTGAGCCTGGATAGAGTGGATTTGGAGAAGATGTTTCCACTAGTAGGAAAAACTAGAAGCAGAGGACACAATCGTAGGCTAAATCTTTAAAACAGAGATGAGGAGTGGAACTCTTTTCCGCAGAAGGCTGTGGAGGCCAAATCACTGAGAATCTTTAAGACAGAGATAGATAGGTTCTTGATTAATAAGGGGATCTGGGGATGATAAAAATATTAGCCATGATTGAATGGTGGAGCAGACTCGATGGGCCGAGTGGCCAAAATCTGCTCCTATGTCTTGTGGTCTTACAGACTCTTTCATTATATTTTGATGACATCCACAGCAGAGTTGGAGGCAACCTGCTGACTGCTACACCCATTGCATGTGATAACCTTGGCGGCCATACACTGGAGGGCCAAGGATTGCTTTCAGGGTACTATTCGATTGCAGTTGCACCCTCCTCAGCATCCCGAGCTGGAGCTGATGGGAGTCACAGGAGGATGATATTGGAAGTAGCTGGACGCTCTCAGAGTCACCTATTGGATGCCCCTGGGATGTAGAGCTCATCATCTGACATGGACACAGCAGATTCTTGGCTCCACTTGACCTCGGAGTGCTGGCATCCTGGGACGTCCCTGCCTCTGCCAGCTGTGGATTAGATAGTAAGGTGTGCTCACTAGGTGGTGCCCCTGAGACTACTCTAGAACTAGGTCCCACTGAGGTGTGTGTCGCTGGTACAGGTGGGGGGTTTGGGTGATCCTCACCATCAGCATAGGAACGGTCCACATCCTCGCTGGCCAGTTGGATGGCTCTAGTCTCAAAGTCAGTCAGGACCTTTGGTTTGGGAATTCCACAGCCAGTTTGGGACCTCTCACTGTTGTTATGAGCCAGCGTGTCCTGCATGCCAACAGGTGGAAAGAATTTAAGCAGGGCACCTGCCATGCCAGATGAGAAGGATGCTGAGCATGTTTAGATCCATAATGATGCTATGGGTGGGATGTGGACATGATCAGCAGAGGAGATGAAGGTGCGTGTTAGCGAATGAGTGTTGGTGTTCCTTGAACCTGCAGTGAGTGAGATTCCTGTGAATGTGTGATGGGTTTGTGACTGTGTGAGTACATAGTGATGAGGAGGATGACTTACTCTGGCGTAAGAGAGGAGATTATTCATCCTTTTCCTGCATCAGGCAGCTGTCCTTTTTTGTATGGTGCTGTCATTCATCATGGCTGCCACCATTTCCATGCTGAATTGGTCACCTTGGGTGAGATTCTTCACCCAGAGCAGTGGTAGAGAACTTTGTGGCAGGCCTTCACTGCAACCAGCAGGCGCTCAAGAGGGATGTCTCTGAATTTGGGAGCATGGCCTTGATGTGTGAGGCACGTTGGTTCGGTGCGGACTGCACTCGATGCAGGGAAGCTGGAAACAGACATCTAACACTGGAGAAGATCCAACACTGTTTTATTCAATGATAGAACTGATAAACATATTCAGTTGTGGGTCGACACTATACTGAACTGACTGGAGACCTAGTAGTAGCCTGACCAGACTTACTAGCTACCGCATGGTGTTTGCACTTGCTAGCTCGTGGACTCTGACTGTCTCAGTGGCTGGGTCCAGAGAGAGCGGGAAACCTAGTGCCCTCTGGCTTTATAGTGGTAGTATCATGTCTGGTGATTGGCTGCATTGTGTTGTGTGCTTACTGGTCATCCTGTGTGTCAATCACTGCCTGTATGCACCTCATTATATACATGAGTGGATATTATGAAATCTCTCTCCCTATTTTTTAGATAAATAAATACTAAGGTGTGTGTGCGTATATATATATATATATACATATGCCTGACTATATATAAAAGGTGTCTAAATGAGCGTATATACATAGGAAGTTATCGATAGTGCAGATACATGGCAAATGAAACAATATTTACAGAGGTTAAATCGATGAAGTCACAAAATGTACAAAAGTTCAGCCTACAGATTCAGTCTTTGTGGTGGGTGACGAATTCTTGTCGATCGCCGCAGAGGTGGATCAGGAGCCGCCTGCACGTGGATGGGTGGGATCGCTGCCATCACGGTGGTCGCGGGAGCCGGCAGGATTGCTGGTAGATCGATGGCCTCGGGGCACGGTACGTCCGGAGGAAGCATTGTAGGCGGCGGGGCACTTCGGTCAGGTAGCGGGCGTGGAACTCTTCGCAGTGCCCGCCTGTTGCGCCGTAGCTGGGAGCCATCAGCCATGCGAGCAAGGAACGATCTTGGGTCCACTTGTTTGATCAGAACAGCTGTGGCTGACCAGCCGCCCTCAGGCAACTGGACACGAACATGATCAGTTGGGTCCAGCTTGGATAGATCCGTGGCATGAGCATCGTATGCTGATTTCTGTTGGGCCTGTGACTGCTGCATTTTCTGTAAGACCATGAGGTGGTCAGGGTCTGGAATATGGATGGCTGGAACTGTGGTCCTCAGAGTGCGATTCATGAGCATCTGCGCTGGAGACAACCCAGTGGACAGCGGGGTTGCCCTGTATGCCAGCATCACCAGTTTGAAGTCGGAGCTTGAGTCTGCAACTTTGCACAGCAACCACTTTACAATATGGACCCCTTTCTCGGCCTTCCCGTTTGACTGCGGGTAGTGGGGACTGGAGGTTATGTGACGGAAGGTGTAGGACTTTGCAAAATCAGACCATTCCTGGCTGTAAAAGCAAGGACTGCTGTCACTAATTACCGTGAGCGGTATCCCATGCCTGGCGAATGTTTCTTTGCAGGCTTTGATTACCGCCTTCGATGTGAGGTCGGACAGTTTCACCACTTCTGGGTAACTTGAGAAGGAGTTGACCAGGAGTACGTAGTCACGCCCCTTGGCGTGGAAAATGTCTGCACCTACTTTGGACCACTGAGACGTCACGCCCTTGTGCTGTTGCAGCGTTTCCTTGGGTTGAGCTGGTTGAAACTTCTGAGGACTGTGTCGGCAATGTCCTGGCTGATGCCTGGCCAATAGACCGCCTCCCGAGCTCTGCGTTGGCATTTGTCGACCCCTAGTTAACCCTCATGGAGTTGAGCCAGCACAATAGCCCGCATGCTCTGAGGAATAACGATTCTGTCGCGTTTCAGAAGGATTCCCTCCACCACCGTCAGGTCGTCTTTTACATTATAGAACTAGGGACATTGTCCTTTCTGCCAGCCATTGGTAAGATGCTGCATCACACGCTGCAGCAGAGGATCCTTGGCCGTCTCCTCACGAATTTGGACCACCCGTTCGTCAGAGGCCGGAAGGTTGGTGGCACACAACTGCACTTGTGCTTCTCTGTGGCAGATGAGGTCACTTTGTTCACACGGTGTGGTAATGGACCTGGATAGGGCATCTGCAACGATCAGCTCTTTGCCTGGTGTGTAGACAAATTCAAAGTCGTAGCGGCGTAGCTTAAGAAGAATTCACTGTAACCGAGGTATCATGTCATTTAAATCCTTCTGGATTATGTGGACGAGAGGCCTGTGGTCCGTTTCCACCGTGAATTTTGGCAGGCCATGAACATAGTCGTGAAACTTGACTATCCCTGTCAGGAGGCCCAGACACTCCTCAATCTGAGCGTACCGTTGCTCAGTGGGCGTCATGGCCCTGGAGGCATACACCACTGGAGCCCAGGATGAGGTGTCATCTCACTGAAGGAGCACCGCCCCAACGCTGTCCTGGCTTGCATCAGTTGATATCTTGGTTTCCTTGGTTGGGTTGAAGAACACCAGAACCGGGACTGTGGTGAGCTTTGCTTTCAGCTCACGCCATTCCTCCTGAAATGAAATGAAATGAAAATCGCTTATTGTCACGTGTAGGCTTCAATGAAGTTACTGTGAAAAGCCCCTTGTCGCCGCATTCCGGCACCTGTTCGGGGACGCTGGTACGGGAATTGAACCGTGCTGCTGGCCTGCCTTGGTCTGCTTTAAAAGCCAGCGATTTAGCCCAGTGTGCTAAACCAGCCCTCTTCATGCGTGCGCAGCCACTAGAATTCCGTCGACTTCTTGACGAGATGGTGGAGGGCCGTGGTGTGGGATGCCATATTGGGAATGAATTTCCCGAGGAAGTTGACCATCCTGAGGAAGCGGAGGACCGCCTTCTTGTCCTCCAGGGTCTTTATGGCGTTGATCGCCGAGACCTTGTCGGCATCTGGCCGCACACCCCGCTGCGAGATGTGGTCACCTAGGAACTTAATATCCGATTGACCAAATGAGCACTTCGCCCTCTTGAGCTTGAGACCATGTTCATGAATTCTCTGGAATACCTTCTTGAGGCGAGTGATGTGTTCCTGGGGCGTGGTGGCAGATAATTACGTCATCAACGTATACTCGCACCCCCTCGATGTCCTCCATCATCTGCTCCATGATGCGGTGAAATACTTCGAAGGCAGATATGATGCCAAAAGGCATGCGGTTGTAGCAGTAGCGACCGAACGAGGTGTTGAACGTGCACAGCTTGCGACTGGATGCGTCCAGCTGTATTTGCCAAAAACCCTTGGAGGCGTCCAGCTTCGTAAAGAATTTGGCATGAGCCATCTCACTGGTCAACTCTTCACGTTTGGGTTTCGGGTAATGCTCCCGCATGATGTTGTGGTTTAGATCTTTAGGGTCAATGCAAATGCGAAGCTCCCCTGACGGCTTCTTGATGCAGACCATGGAGCTGACTCAGTCTGTGGGCTCTGTGACCTTCGATATGATGCCCCGGTCTTGGAGGTCCTGTAATTGCTTCTTCAGCCGATCCTTGAGGAGTGCCGGCACCCGGCTTGGTGCATGAATTACAGGGTTCGGCTTGAGCAGGATTTTATATCGGTGTGGGAGCATGCCCATTCCATTGAATACGCTGTGGTACTGCGTGATAATTTCATCTATGTCAGCTTGGAAGTTTCAATCAGGCGAGGCCATCGCCGGTGATGATGACATGGTGTGGACTCACTGAACCAGGTTCAGGAGCTTGCAGGCTCGGGCACCGAGCAGGGATGCTCTGTCAGGCCCGACGATTTCAAACTGCAGTGTTGCCTTGATTGCCTTATTAGATACCCCTAGGTGACACGAGCCACTGGCAGCTATGGCATTAACATTGTAGTCAAGGAGCTGGCAGGCCGGTGGAAGAATGCTTGGTCTGGCGCGGATGGTGTCGAGGTCGGATTTTGAGATGAGGTTCACTGATGCGCCGGTGTCCAGTTTAAATCGGATGTGAGCCTTGTTAATTGTGAGGACAGCACACCACTCGTCGACAGGATCCACACTGAGGATCGAGAAGTGCTTCGCCGTAGTGGTGAAGGGCAGCGCATGCGTTGTTATGATGCCCACCCGGTATGGGGACTTGGGGCACTCAGTATCAGGGTCCGTTGGGCTGTCGGGATCGGAATCTGGCATGCCTTGTTGTATTGAGCGGACACTTCTGCGCCGCAGCTCGGACCGCTGGCTGCTGAGCGGTGAGCAGATCTGCAAAGGGCTGCGTAGTGGCCAAGCTTGCCACACTGTAGACACCGGCGTCCTTTTGCCGGACATTGCCACTTTAAGTGGGTGGAGCCACAATTCGGACACGTCATGACGCCGACGTCAGCGCATTCCGTGCGCCATCGCCATGCGCAGTGCGGTCGGTTGATGTACGCACCTGCGCAGTCAGGTTGTCGGTCTCATCGTCCACTCAGTCGTGTGCACATGCACGAGGACCCGGGAAAAGCGCACAAAATGGCCACTCTCCTCAATGCTCAGGCCCTGCATCTGTCCAGTGGCCTTCACCTGTTCCACCTCGTGGGAAGCCAGCTTTGCAGTCTCTGCTGCCCTGATGTGGGATTAACGATTCTTAGCATGCTCATGGACAACGCACGTCTCGATAGCGACAGGGAGGGTCAGCTGTTTGACTTTCAGGAGCTGCTGCCGAAGAAATTCGGAGTGAATCCCGAAAACGATCTGATCCCGGATCATGGAATCAGCCATCGAGTCATAGTTACATGACTGCTCTAGGAGGCGGAAATGGGTCAAGAAGGACTGAAAAGTTTCATCCTTACCCTGAAGCCTCTGCTGGAAAACGTACCGTCCAAAGCTCTCATTCACCTCAATGTCGCAGTGGCTGTCGAACTTCAGCAGGACTGTTTTGAATTTTGTTTTGTCTTCGCCTTCAGCGAACGTAAGGGAGTTGTAGATGTGGATGGCAATGAAGAGAAAATGCACAATCTTCCTGGCATCCGATGCTGCTTCGAGGTCGGAGGCCTTGATGTACAAGAGGAACTTTTGCTTGAAGATCTTCCAATTGGTGCCGAGGTTGCCGGAGGTGCGGAGATGCGGAGGAAGCTGGATGTTTTCCATTTCACCGGATGGCTGCTTGCTGGCAATGCTGATTCACTTGTGGTAGGTCCGTCAAGATTAGTCACCATGATGTGTTAGGCAGGTTGGTTTGATGTGGCCTGCACTCGATGCAGGGAAGCTAGAAACAGATGTCTAACACTGGAGAAGATCCAACACTGTTTTATTCAACTACAGAACTGCTATACATATTCAGCTGTGGGTCGACACTATACTGAACTGACTGGAGACCTAGTACTAGCCTGACCAGACTTACTTGCTACCGCATGGTGTTTGCACTTGCTAGCTCGTGGACTCTGACTGTCTCAGTGGCTGGGTCTAGAGAGAGCGGGAAACATAGTGCCCTCTGGCTTTATAGTGGTAGTGTCCAGTCTGGTGATTGGGTGTACTGTGTTGTGTGCTTACTGGTCATCCTGTGTGTCAATCACTGCCTGTCTACACCACATTATATACATGTGTGGATATTATGACAGGCCTTTGAAGCCATGGCCTTCCAGCAGCCTTTGATCCCTTAGAGAGTGCAGGGGTGGCCTTCAAACATGGTGCCCAGATTACTGAATGCCTGAACACATGGCAGGATGGGCATATCAGAGGCTGCCCTGCCAGCGATCTGACATAAAACCCATGCCTCTGCATTTGTTTCAATAAAATTTTGCACAATGACAGAAAAAGCTGCCAATCCCGTCACTGGGTCAAACGCCGCTTTCCTTGCCCAAGATTGGATTTTGCTGACTACTGGGACAATTCCAGCTGCCCACTGTCCTCAAACTCAAATACCATCATATTATGGCTTCTCATCTCTGCTGTCTCCTTTACCATGTGGCTATTAATTCTTTCTCAGTTCACATTTGGGGCTGGTTTAGCTCACTGGGGCTGGTTTAGCTCACTGGGCTAAATCGCTGGCTTCTAAAGCAGACCAAGCAGGCCAGCAGCACGGTTCAATTCCCGTACCAGCCTCCCCAGACAAGCGGCGGAATATGGCGACTAGGGGCTTTTCACAGTAACTTCATTGAAGCCTACTCGTGTCAATAAGCGATTTTCATTTCATTTTTCATTTTATCTTTCTCATTTCACTTCAGAGGAACTAAACCTTTGTGTTTGTAGCTGCTTTGGATATAGTGGGCTCCTTTAACATTTTTAAATTAAATTAGATATAGCCTCAAGCTAGGTGGTGAACCTAAACCACATGCACCAGACATTTATGGACTATATCTAGCAATGTTCTGTGCTCAGATATTTTCAAGACCCTTCAGGATACGATTTATCGCTGCTCTTAAAAGTTTATACAATTGCTGCACCAAATAGTATTTGAATATTTCCCTCAATTTACATTAATTTAGCAAATATTCTTGAATGGAATGACTTCAGGAACTCAGATACGGATGTAAAATTTGTTGCGCTTTTTTCAAGGCAGATTTTGACAATCAAAGTGACGGTCACATTCCTCTACCTCAGGGATGGCCAAACCACAGCTTGCAACCTGCATGAGGCTCTACAGCACAGAGTGCAGTTCCCCCTTGTGCCGCAAACCTCGGTAATCGTACCCCAGAGGGGGGTAGGATTGAACTGGAGAGGAGTTTTTAAATTCCCAGCTATTCCATTCACGACATAAAACAGATAGATTGAAAAAAAAAGGGAAGTGACACATTGATGAATAAGCAAATAGCATAACTTTTCTTCTTTAGATTTATTTAATGCAAAGCAAGGGAGTTGAATTGTGAAAGCAAGCAAAGCCTTTTGTGGCAGCATGACCCCTCTAAGGGGGCGGACTCCACAGACCACGAGACGAGCTCAGGGCCAATAACGCGGGACTGCGTGAATCCTGACGAATAGGGAGTTTGCGCAGGGCACTGAGAGCAGGAACCCAGCAGTGTGCACCCCAGAGCTGAAGTATTAAGACCTGTTATATTGTATGCTGTGCCTGATACGTAATTGCCTTTGCCTTTCATCAATAAACCCCTTTGTTAACTAGTGGAAGCCTCCAGTGTATGTCTTGAGCCACCACACCTTTATTTGATAATTGATAAGAAGGAAGGACAGAAGCCGATTTAGGATGAAAAGAGCTGGCATCTAACCTCTGTCACCTGCCCTCCAAATGATCTGCACCCACTTGATTCCAGGCTTTGGGGACCATAGAATCAAGGGAGGCTGGAGCATAAGACCCATATGCATTTGTTTACATCCTCCTGCCAGCATGCATCTTGGACCTCGTTCATGTTGCTAGCGGGGGATCGGAGCATTGCATTCGGGTCAGCAACCGGCACAGATCCTGATTTTCCCCCAATGCCCGATTCTGCGTCCCATCGAGCAATGCATTTCGGGTGTCTCGGGATGGAGAATCCCGGCTATATTTGCCCAAATGGAGAACACCACCCAGAGAGATTGCATTGAAGCTCTCTGAAGTTGCAGGTTAGCCTCCGAGAATTCCCCAGACCCCGTCCCTTGCAAGAATTCCATGTGTTGTTCCTCGTGTCTTAATAAAGCTCGTAGTCTCAAATGTGGAGAAGATGGCTTTATTGTGAATTTGTTCTCTCTTCAGAGCTTAACTTACGGCTACCTCAAATGCTGCCTGCTTGTGTGTCTGTGTCCTGCTATGAGTTCTGCCTTCTGTGAAGTATCCTCACTTCCTGTCCCGGTGTATTTATAGCTCTCCCGTGCTCCCTCTAGTGTTTGCTCAGTTGTATTGCATCTAGTCAAATCTACGATCACCACATCCCCCCTTTTCTCTTTACATATTTTCTGTACATCGTTAAAGAAAATTGTACAAAACAGTTACTTTTGATATGTGTATCTATACAAGTGATGGTGCTATTGCATATTTTACAAAGCCAATTTATATTTATGAGTCCAATCTTAATAAAAACATTTATGAGTCCAAACTTGATGAATTTGTTCAGAGTTTTTTTTTCTTTTGTTGTTGTTGACGTGGTGATATTGATATTGCAACTCCGTTGTGAATGTTGTTGGTGTTCCTTGTTATTTTGAGTAACCAATGCGTCATCCCGAGGTGTTTACATGGTCGAACCACTGATGTTGACTAACATGGACTTTTTTTCTGTGCTTGTGGTATCGATTTATTATCTCATCCGCCTTGAATGCTGGTGTGCTTGCTTGTTCTGGAGCAGATGTGAGTTTGTGCGATTCGTTGTCATCCCATGGCGTGTTTGTAGTCTTGTCATTGTTTTGCAGTGTGCTGTGGCATTGTCCTTCTACGATCACCACATTCCACTGACTTCCTTAAATACTGATGATTCTCTTCTGTCCGTCTACTATTCACTGATTCCCCACCCTGCTTCCCCCAACCTCCCACCAACCCGTACCCACTCTGTCCAGGATTGGTGCCATTTGGATATTAAATGGTAACAGTGAACCTCCCACTTATAGAAAAATCACCTCTGTCTCACTCTCTTTCTCTCCCCCTCTGTCTTAATCAAATTAACAGATTAAAAACACAGGATACAGCACTCAATTGCACTGATTTTAGGGCTATAACTTCCACCTCCCGGTTTAAAGGTGCTGTCCTGATGGAATTATAAGAGTTTAAAGTGCACTGACCTGCTCTGGAAATCTTTGTTCAAACCTCCAATGGCTGAAGCTGCTTGGAGCCTGCAGTGAAAGAGCTCCCGCAGGCTACAGAGCGATGCAACTCCAGAAAACTCGGGGAGGCCACGGCCCTTTTATTACTGCACTGGCAGCTGGATAGCAGGTAGGTTTAAAAGGCCCAGTGAAACAGGCAGGCCAGGAAGATGGTCAATGTCCAGGTTGTAATATCCCGCATAGGACTTAAGGGGTGGGAATGATGAGCTTCCTCGTGAAGCTCACGGAATATGAGCTCCCCCGCTGAGGGAGAATCTCTATCAACCTCGGTATGAAAGCTCAGCCAGTAAGGCACAGACCAGGAAAGGAGCCCAGTAGGGGTCGAATTGGTAGTGTAAATTTTGTTATTATAAATAAACCTAAGTTCTTTATTTTACTCAGTTTGGACTCCCCGTGTCCTTATTTAACTGATGATGAGGAGTAAGCTGGTCTGCTATCGATGCTGTCAGGGTAGGGGAGGGAGACTCAGAGCCAGGTCAGCAGGTTGGAGGGAGAGGAGCGGGGAGTCACTTGGGACTGGAAGCCTGGGACTGGGACTGGGAGTGGAGATGAATCCCATGGAGGGGGGTTGTATATATCCTGGGGGGGTAATTATTCAGTTGTTGCGAGTGTTCTGTGCAAGGCTCAGTCTGGTTGTCTAAAATAATTACGTTATAAGTGGTTTTATTTCTTCAAATTCTTTCAGACCAACTGTTGGTGTAAAACTGGCCGAACCATCTGAAATGAGCAATTTAGATCGCTTTGTTGGATGGTTCCCAGGGCAGCACAATTGTCCAGGGGAAGTTAGCTCTTCTGGACAATTGTCAGGTAATTGTCAAGCCAGTGCATCTGTGCAGTACACCCCAAACCTGGAGCTGGGGAGCCAAGAAGTTACGAGTCAATTAGGGATGCAATTTGCTTGCAGGGTACATGGAGTGAGGTTTTTTTTTTAACGAACAAGGGAGGGGCATCAGAAAGGAGATGGTTTGTTCACAGGGTGTGAATGTTTAATGATTAAAACTGTGCCGGTGGTTTGACTCGATTTAACATTGAAATATTTCCCTTTGTTCTGTTGTCAGCTGCTTCATTTTGAACCTTCCATCCATTTCACCTGCTCACCCTAAGGGCAGGTGACAGAGGCCAGATTAATAGTTGTATTTTAGTTGTTTTTTTTTTCTCTTTCTATTGCCCCTAACAATATCAAAGAGAGGAAGCTGGAGCGGGATTATCCGTTTCTGAGACAGTGGGCGGGATTCTCCGATTGCCGACGCCGAAATCGTGTTCGACGATTGGTCGGAGAATCCGTCTTTAGGCCGAAATCAGGGGCGGCGCCGTTTTTCGGATGCTCCACCTCCTTAAAACAGCATAATCGCTGAGTACGCCACATGACATTGAGATGGCCTCAGGACTTCACCTGAGGCCCTTCCCAGATGCTCCGCCCCGGTGGGCCGACTGCCCGACAGCGCGGTCACGCGTGCTCAGTTTCCGAGGACCTCGCATTGTGGCTGCGGACTGTGTCCAGCGCCGCCACAGTCGGGAGGGAGAGCCGTTCCACTGGCAGGGGGGGCTTTGGCGGCGGTGGGGGGTGGTCTGGGAGTAGTGGGGGGGTTACAGGGGGGCACTATCTTGCAAGCCAGTGTCATGATGTACGGCGTGGCTACCGCAGGTCGCCGCCATGTGCATGCGTGGCAATGGACCCTTCAATTCTCCATCCATATCTGCAGGTGAAGCCGGTGGCTTTACGTGGCGCCGCTGCTAGCAAGCCATCAGTCCGGGGAGGGGAGCCAACTTTTTGGTCGTAAGACGAGGCACATGCTCCGAACATAGCCTTAAAATCAGAGAATCCAGCCCTAAGCGTTGACTCCAATGCAGAATTCGTGGACTTCCACGACAGCAAAACTGCCGCCGCACTGGGACTGATTCAGCTACTACGAAGGGGCTAGCACTGCCACCACATGGAAAACAATCAATTCTCATTCTCATGTGCCGGATTCGCTGGTTTTGCGATTCACATTCACAGGCTGACAAGCTGCAGCTGCACATACACACTGCACTCACCACACACACCATTCCAGCCAACATGATGGCAGTGAGGAGAGCAGCCCCGAGGTTTGCCAATGCCGAGCTGGGCCACCCTCTTGGATGCCATGAAGGAGAGATGGATGGCCCGGTACCCCGCCCCAGGAAGGAGGCTTCCAGCCGCCGCCATTTGGCGTGCCTGGGCACAAGTGGCAGAAGCCATCAGCGCAGTGGGCAACGCCGTCTGGACCGGCCAGTAATGCCAGAAAATCTGTACAACCTCCTCAGGGTGGCCAGGGTGAGTAGGCAGCACTGTGCCCCTGGTACCAACCAAGTCCCACACACCTGTATCCCGACCTCTACCCCCCACCCAGAGGGCCGCCGAACTCCCATCCGGCACCACATGCCGGCACCCATACCAGCAGCCATGGCCAGGTGCCCTTGTTGTTGAGGCCACCAGCTACCCACCCCCTGGGTTGCATGCGTCAGAATGTCTAACTCTGTTGTTTTCTGTTTGACCCCCACACCCAGGAGAAGGCCACTGACAACTGCCGGGAGCGGGAGAAGACAGGAGGTGGAACGTCGGACCTGTGGCTCTCACCATGGCAGAGCGGACCAGAGGAAAAGGAGATCGCCACGGTGGAGTTCGGCCGCGGGCGAGGAAGTGAGACCCCATGAAGTTGCGGTTCCCCATGACATGTGTCAACCACACCCCTCAACACCACCCCCACACGACCCTCACCTCCACACCACCCTCACCTCCACACCAGCACCACACCACCCTCACTCCCAGACCACCACCACCCCCCCCCCCCCCCCACATGCCACCCCCATCACCCCCTCCAGCGGTCTAATCATACATCCTGTCAGGACCTGCTGGAGATGGGGCGGGTCCATCTGCCGTTCCCCACTCCCATCCAGTGCCACAGCCGGTGTCTTTCCCAGTGACGGGATAGCAGCTCAGACACCAGCCTTCCACCCAGGATTCAGGAGATCCCGGAGCCCGAGTCAGAGGATGACATGGATTTCCCGACACAGCTTTCTCTAACAACCTTCACCATCCCAGAAACACCTCAGGTGGACACTTAAGTGAAGAGACTCCTGGGAAACTCTCTGGTGCTCACCACACAGCTGATCCGGGACAGTATGTGTAGGTAGGAACACCCGAGGGTGCAGACGTTCAGGCCGACCCCAGGGACTAGCCGACCCCAGGGACTAGCTGACATCCAGATGGATTTCGGGCTTCTGGAATGAATAGTCCCATCAACTGTGGAGATGCAGTCGCAGAGCCAGGACTGCATTGGGGGTTGTCAGTGAGTATTCAGTACCTATAGGTGCTGTTGTAGGAGTCCAACTGCCTGCCGACAATGGAGGTGGTGTCGTCAATGCGTGCCACCCAGGCCAATGCCGCACGCGTGGTGTTCGCGGTGGGGAGGCATTTGGGGCGACGCTCATGGCTATGGATCAGCATGTCCAAGGCCTGGGGCACTCTGCAGGCACTGGCTGAGGCTGAGGACAGGGTTGCCGTCTCACAGGCAACCATGTGCCAGAGCCACTTGGACATTGCAAAACGCTTCTGAGCATGGCCCAGTTACAGCAAGCCATGGCTGTGAACATCGGCAGCATTGCCCAGGCACTGGCTGACGTGGCGCAGATACAGGCGGAGGTTGCCCAGTCCCAGAAGGAGATGGCTCAGTCGCTGGCTGATGTGACATAAACCCAGAAAGTGACAACATCGTCGCAACATGATGTGGCAAATTCCCAGATGGAGATGGTCCACTCCTGTGCTCCCTGGCCACAAATGTGCGCATCCTGGTTGAGACCAGATCAGGCCTCCAGGTCAGGCAGTGTCAGGTGGCGGGGGAACCTCAGAGGATAGCTCTGCTAGCACTCCCCTCAGTGGAGTAGCCATGGGCAATCGGGCACCCCGAGGGAGGAGGAGGTGATGGAGCCCGTGCCAGTGACACCCGCACGGGAGGTGCCGGAACACCGCAGCACCTCAGACTCCCACCCGCCTATCTCTGGTGCATCTGGTGGACAGCAGACAGAACAGGGTGGCAACATGCCACCCGGGACACCAGAGCAGTAGCCAGGCCATCCAGGCCCAGTCTCCCCGAAAGATGGCTGCCGACAGAGACCCAGGGCAGGGATCACAGCAGACCGCCTCCTGCTGTACCGTCTGGAGAACCACCTAGACCTAGTATGAGGGTCCGTAAGGCCAGAAAGTTAGACACAAGTTAAGCTGGCACAGGTGCAGGGCACAGTTCATTATGGGGCAAGGGCACAAACCTGTAAATATTTGTTCACATTAAACACACATTACTACTGTTACAACCTACAACGTTGCTCTGTCTGATGGGTGTGAGGGGTGGGCTGGTCTGAGCTGGCCAGAGAGAGGGTAAGGGGGCAGTATGGGTGGATGTTGTGGGAGGGCTGGGCTCCCCACCCTCCTCCCACACTGCCCCCTGACCATCCCCAAGACCAACACCCCAGGGATCTGATGGGACCGTGTGATAGAATGGCCAGCTCGCATGCAAGGGTCACTCATCCAGGTGGACTACCATGGGCAGACATCAGACATTGGCATAAGATGTGGAGTGCCAGAGCTCATCGCAGAGTGGGTTGTCATTATCCTCCATCCCATGGACCAGACCAGGTAATACTGCCAATCCAGGGCCCACTCCGTGCAGGGCGACAGGTATGTACCACAAAGGGAGTTGCAGGCGGCAGGGGTGGCTGGGGCAGGCGGATGAGGGGGGAGTGAGGGGGTGTGGGGATGGAATGTGGTGCCCATGCCCCTGGGAGTCCCCATCCTCAACCACCCCTAGTCGGTGTGTCTGGAGACAATCAGAGCGTCCCATGCAAGTTGGCCCTGGGGCACACGTCTTGCGGCTTCCTGTGCCTGTCTGGGCCACTTGTCCTGACCATCCTCACCCTCCCCTGCATCCTGCTCGTTGGAAGAGGCCTGATGTTCATCCTCCTCCTCCAGAATGTCACCCCTCTGCTGCATGATGTTGTGAAGGACATAGTAGGCCACATTGATGCGGGAGACCCTCCCAGTGCCATACTGTAGGGCCCCTCCAGAGATCCAGGCACCTGAACTGCATCTTCAAGAGGTGGTGGCATAGTGGTATTGTCATTCAACTAGTAATCCAGAGACCCAGGATAATGATATGGGTACACAGGTTTGAATCCCACCACGGCAGGTGGTGGAATTTAAACTCAATAAAAGTACTGGAATTAAATGTCTAATCATGACCGTGAAATCATTGTCAATTGACGTAAAAACCCATCTGGTTCACTAATGTCCTTTTGGGAAGGAAATCTGCCATCCTTACCTGTTCTGGCCTACATGTGTCTCCAGACCCACAGCAATGAGGTTGACTCTCAAGTGACCTCTGAAATAGCCTAGCAAGCCAATCAGTTATATTCAACCGCTACGAAAACACAAAAAAATAAATGAAACTGGACGGACCACCTGGCATCAAACCAGACACCAGAAACGACAACGGCAGATCCACCCCTGTCGACCTGTAAAGTCTTCCTTACTAACATCTGGGGGCTTGTGTCAAAGTTGGGAGAGCTGTCTCACAGACCAGTTAAGCAGCAGCCTGACATAGCTAGACTCATGGAATCATACCTTTCAGACAATATCCCAGACAGCATGATTACCATTCCTGGGTATGCCCTGTCTCACCAGCAGGATAGACCAAGCAGAGGTGGCAGTACAGTGGTATAGAGACGGGAGAGTGTTGCCCTGGGAGTCTTCAATATCGACTTTGGACTCCATGAAGTCTCATGGCTTCAGGTTAAACATGGGCAAGGAAACCTCCCTGATGATTACCACGTACCAGCCACCGTCAGCTGATGAATCCTTCATGTTGAACATCACTTGGGGGAGCACTGAGTGTGGCAAGAGCACAGAATATATTCTGGGTTGGGGACTTCAATGTTCCTCACCAAGAATGGCTCGAATGGCGAGAAATGAGGCTATGACAGGTGAGGACCTTGAGAAGATTGTTATGACTAAGGAGGTAGTGATGGGCAAGCTAATGGGGCTAAAGATAGACAAGTCTCCTGGCCCTGATGGAATGCACCCCAGAGTGCTAAAAGAGATGGCTAGGGAAATTGCAGATGCACTAGTGATAATTTACCAAAATTCACTAGACTCTGAGGTAGTCCCGGTGGATTTGAAATTAGCAAACGTGACACCACTGTTTAAAAAAGGAGGTAGGCAGAAAGCGGGTAATTATAGGCCAGTGAGCTTAACTTCGGTAGTAGGGAATATGCTGAAATCTATCATCAAGGAAGAAATAGCGAGGCATCTGGATAGAAATTGTCCCATTGGGCAGATGCAGCATGGGTTCATAAAGGGCAGGTCGTGCCTAACTAATTTAGTGGAATTCTTTGAGGACATTACCAGGGCAGTAGATAACAGGGAGCCAATAGATGTGGTATATCTGGATTTCCAGAAAGCCTTTGACAAGGTGCGACACAAAAGGTTGCTGCATAAGATAAAGATGCATGGCATTAAGGGTAAAGTAGGAGCATGGATAGAGGATTGGTTAATTAATAGAAAGCAAAGAGTGGGGATTAATGGGTGTTTCTCTGGTTGGCGATCAGTAGCTAGTGGTGTCCCTCAGGGATCAGTGTTGGGCCCACAATTGTTCACAATTTACATAGATGATTTGGAGTTGGGGACCAAGGGCAATGTGTCCAGGTTTGCAGACGACACTAAGATGAGTGGTAAAGCAAAAAGTGCAGAGGATACTGAAAGTCTGCAGAGGGATTTGGATAGGTTAAGTGAATGGGCTAGGGTCTGGCAGATGGAATACAATGTTGAAAAATGTGAGGTTATCCATTTTGGTAGGAATAACAGCAAACGGGATTATTATTTAAATGATAAAATATTAAAGCATGCTGCTGTGCAGAGAGACCTGGGTGTGCTAGTGCTTGAGTCGCAAAAAGTTGGTTTACTGGTGCAACAGGTGATTAAGAAGGCAAATGGAATTTTGTCCTTCATTGCTGGAGGGATGGAGTTTAAGACTAGGGAGGTTATGCTTCAATTGTGTAAGGTGTTAGTGAGGCCACACCTGGAGTATTGTGTTCAGTTTTGGTCTCCTTACTTTAGAAAGGACATACTGGCACTGGAGGGTGTGCAGAGGAGATTCACTAGGTTAATCCCAGAGCTGAAGGGGTTCGATTACGAGAAGAGGTTGCGTAGACTGGACTGTACTCGTTGGAATTTAGAAGGATGAGGGGGGATCTTATCGAAACAAATAAAATTATGAAGGGAATAGATAGGATAGATGCGGGCAGGTTGTTTCCACTGGCGGGTGAAAGGAGAACTAGGGGGCATAGCCTCAAAATAAGGGGAAGTAGATTTAGGACTGAGTTTAGGAGGAACTTCTTCACCCAAAGGGTTGTGAATCTATGGAATTCCTTGCCCAGTGAAGCAGTAGAGGCTCCTTCATTAAATGTTTTTACGATAAAGATAGATAGTTTTTTGAAGAATAAAGGGATTAAGGGTTATGGTGTTCGGGCCGGAAAGTGGAGCTGAGTACACAAAAGATCAGCCGTGATCTAATTGAATGGCGAGGCAGGCTCAAGGGGCCAGATGGCCTACTCCTGCTCCTAGTTCTTATGTTCTTATGATAGTACCATCACAGACTGAGCTGGCCGGGTCCTAAAGGACTTGGCTGCTAGACTGAAACTGCAACTGGTGGTGATGGAACAAACAGGAGGGAAAAGCATACTTGACCTCAACCTCACTGATCTGCCTGACAGCATCGGTAAAAGTGACCACCTCAGGGTCCTTGTGGAGACAAAGTCCCGTTTCCACATTGTGTCGTGTGGACTACCACCGTGCCAAATGGGATAGACTTCGAACAGATCGAGCAACTCAAGACTGGGCACCAATGGGGTGCTTTGGGCCATCAGCTGTAGCAGAATTGTATTCAACCACAATCTGCAACCTCATAGCCCAGCATATTCCCCACTCTACCATTACCACCAAGCCAAGGGATCAAACCTGGTTCAATGAAGGGTGCAGGAGAGCATGCCAGGAGCAACACCAGATATACCGAAAAATGAGGTGTCAACCTGGTGAAGCTACAGCACAGGACTACTTGTGTTCCAAAAGGCATAAGCAGCAAATAGTAGACAAAGCTAAGTAATTCCAAAACCACTGCATCAGATCTAAACTCTGCAGTCCTGCCAGATCCAACCGTGAATGGTGGGGGACTCACTGGAAGAGGAGTCCAGCACGTATGTGCAATAGACAAGGCTGAGGCATTCGCAACGATCTTCAGCCAGAAGTGCTGAGTGGACGATTCATCTCGGTCTCCTCCAGAAGTCCCCAGCCTCACAGGTGTTAGTCTTTAGCCAATACGATTCACTCCACGTGACATCAAGAAACGGCTGAAGGCACTGGATAGTGCAAAGGCTATAGGCCCTGACAATATTCCAGCAACAGCACTGAAGACATGTGCTTCAGTACTTGCCACACCCCTAGCCAAGCTGTTCCAGTACAGCTACAACACTGGCATCTACCCGGCAATGTGGAAAATTGCCCAGGTGTATCTTGTACATAAGAATCAGGACAAATCCAACCCAGGCAATTACCGCCCTATCTGTCTACTCTCCATCGTTAGCAAAGTGATGGAAGGAGTCATCAACAGTGCTATCAAGTGGCACTTACTCGGCAATAACCTGCTCACGGACGCTCAGTTTGGGTTCCGCCAGGGTCACCCAGCTCCTGACCTCATTACAGCCTTGGTTCAAACATGGACAAAAGAGCTGAATGCCAGAGGTGAGGTGAGATTGACTGCCCTTGACATCAAGGCAGCATTTGCCTGAGTATGCCATCACGGACTCCGAGCCAAACTGGAATCAATGGGAATCAGAGGGAAAACTCTCCATTGGTTAGAGTCATACCTGGCATAAAGAAAAATGGTTGTGGTGTTTGGAGATTAATCATCTCAGCTCCAGGACATCACTGCAGGGGTTTTTCAGGGTTGTGTCCTCGGCCCAACTATCTTCAACTGCTTCATAAATGACCTGCCTTCAATCATAAGGTCAGAAGTGGAGATGTTTGCAGATGACTGCACAATGTACAGCACCATTGTGTATCCTCAGATAATGAAGCAGTCCATGACCAAATGCAGCAAGACCTTGACAATACCAGGCTTGGGCTGACAAGTGGCACGTTTCATTTGCGCCACACAAGTGACAGGCAATGACCATCTCCTACAAGAGAGGATCTAACCACTGCCTCCTGACATTCAATGGTATTGCCATCGCTGAATCCCCCACAGTCAATATCCTGGGGGTTACCATTGATCAGAAACTGAACTGGACCAGCTATATTGATACTGTGGCTACCAGGGCAGGTTAGGGGTTCTACGGCGAGTAACTGAACTCCTGAACCCACAAAGCCTGTCAACCATCAACAAAGCACAAGACAGGAGTGCAATGGAATACTCTCCACTTGCCTCGATGAGTACAGCTCCAACAACACTCAAGAAGCTCAACACCATCCAGGACAAAGCAGCCCGCTTGATTGCTCCTACTTCCACAAACATTCAAATCCTCCACCACCGTCGAACAGTGACAGCTGTGTGTGCCATCTACAAGGTGCACTGCAGTAACTTGCCAAGGTTCATTAGTCAGCACCTGCCAAACCCATAACCACTACCATTTAGAAGGACAAAATCAGCAGATACCTGGGAACCCCACCACCTGGAGGTTCCCCTCCAAGTCACTCACCACCCTGATTTGGAAACATATTACCATTCCTTCTTTGCCGCTTCCTCCCTAACAGCACAGTGGATGTACCTACACCTGAAGGGCTTCAGTGATTCAAGAAGGCAACTCACCATCACCTTCTGAAGGGAAACTAGGGATGGGCAATAAATGCTGGCCTAACCAGCGACACCCACATCCCGTAAATGAAGCAACGCTCAATCACGCTCCTGGTTGCTGTATGGGCATCATTGTAGCGGGCCTCCACGTCAGTCTGTGGCTTCCAGATAGGTGTCAATAGCTAAGACCACAGTGAGTAACCCCTCTCACCCAGGAGCCAACTCCCCAGCTGGGTGGGCGTCTCGAACATGTCAGGAATCATCATGTGTGCGAGGATGAAGGCGTCGTGTACACTGCCCGGGTATCGGGCGCAGACGTGAATGACGCATAGCTGATGGTCACATATTAGCTGCACGTTCATCGAGTGGTACCCCTTTTGGTTGATGTAGAACAGCCTGTCATCTACAGGTGCCCGGAGGTGGACATGCATCCCGTCGATAACCCTCTGGGTCCGGGGTACCCCGGTGATGGGCTTGGTCATTGAAATGGATGTATAGGGCATATCAGGCCTACATGATGGCATGGATACACCTGTGCATCGAGTCCATGAGATCCTGGACAGGTCCGCACTTGGTGCCTGGAAGGAGTCCGTCATGTAAAGGCAACCATTTGTGGAACTCCATACATTGACTTCTGGGCCACTGTGAGTTGATATTCCTCATCACCTCTTGATGAGTTTGATCTTCCCAGGTCTCTTGTTGGATCTCACGTAGTTTTGTATCTGATACTGGTAGTAGTATGGAAATAAGACTAACATGCAGATCTGCATCTTCAAGAATTTCATGACTAATATTTTGTAACGGCGCTCTCAATAATGCCTCTGCAAAGAACAATTATTTGCCTGGCGTGTAGATGAAATTGATGTCATAGCATTGTAACTTCATCATCGACCTCTGAATTCACGGAGACATCTGATTGAGATTTTTCTTGACGATGCTAACCAAAGGACGATAATCTGTCTCAACTGTGAAAGTTGAAAGCCCATAAACTTAGCCGTGGAATTTCTCCAAGCCTGCAACTAAACCGAGGCATTCTTTTTTGATTTGAGCGCATCTCTACTCTGTTATCATCGTGGATCGTGATGCGATGCGATTGGTTTCCAATCATCGTGCTCGAGTTGCAGAAGAACTGCTCCCAGACCATATTTGGACTCGTCTGTTGATATTTCAATCTGTTTAGATGGGTCAAGAAATGTGAGAACTGGCATGGTGGTTAGTGAAGTCTTGAGCTTCTTCCACTCTTGCTCATAGAACATAGAACATAGAAAAATACAGCACAGAACAGGCCCTTCGGCCCACCATGTTATGCCGAACCCTTGTCCTAGATTAATCATAGATTGTCATAGAATTTACAGTGCAGACGGAGGACATTCGGCCCATCGAGTCTGCACCGGCTCTTGGAAAGAGCACCCTACCCAAGGTCAACACCTCCACTCTATCCCCATAACCCAGTAACCACACCCAACACTAAGGGCAATTTATCATGGCCAATCCACCTAACCTGCACATCTTTGGACTGTGGGAGGAAACCGGAGCACCCAGAGGAAACCCACGCACACATGGGGAGGATGTGCAGACTCCGCACAGTGACCCAAGCCGGAATCGAACCTGGGACCCTGGAGCTGTGAAGCAATTGTGCTATCCACAATGCTACCGTGCTGCCCTTAAGAACAAATTAATCTAGACTCCATCATTCTACCGTAATCCATGTACCTATCCAATAGCTGCTTGATGGTCCCTAATGTTTCCAACTCAACTACTTCCACAAGCAGTGCATTCCATGCCCCCACTACTCTCTGGGTAAAGAACCTACCTCTGACATCCCCCCTATATCTTGCACCATCCACCTTAAATTTATGTCCCCCTGTAATGGTTTGGTCCACCTGGGGAAAAAGTCTCTGACTGTTTACTCCATCTATTCCCCTGATCATCTTATAAACCTCTATCAAGTCGCCCCTCATCCTTCTCCATTCTAATGAGAAAAGGCCGAGCACCCTCAACCTTTCCTCGTAAGACTTACTCTCCAGTCCAGGCAACATCCTGGTAAATCACCTTTGCACCTTTTCCAAAGCTTCCACATCCTTCCTAAAATGAGGCGACCAAAACTGCACACAGTACTCCAAATGTGGCCTTATCAAAGTTTTATAGAGCTGCATCATCACCTCACAGCTCTTAAATTCAATCCCTCTGCTAATGAATGCTAGCACACCATAGGCCTTCTTCACAGCTCTATCCACTTGAGTGGCAACTTTCAAAGATCTATGAACATAATTCCCAAGATCTCTCTGCTCCTCCACATTGCCAAGAACCCTACCGTTCACCCTGTATTCCGCATTCATATTTGTCCTTCCAAAATGGACAACCTCAGACTTTTCAGAGTTAAACTCCATCTGCCACTTCTCAGCCCAGCTCTGCATCCTATCTATGTCTCTTTGCAGCCGACAACAGCCCTCCTCACTATCCACAACTCCGTCAATCTTCGTATCATCTGCAAATTTACTGACCCACCCTTCAACTCCCTCATCTAAGTCATTAATGAAAATCACAAACAGCAGAGGACCCAGAACTGATCCCTGCGGTACGCCACTGGTAACTGGGCTCCAGGCTGAATATTTGCCATCCACCACCACTCTCTGACTTCTATTGGTTAGCCAGTTTGTTATCCAACTGGCCAAATTTCCCACTATCCCATGCCTCCTTACTTTCTGCATAAGCCTACCATGGGGAACCTTATCAAATGCCTTACTAAAATCCATGTACACTACATCCACTGCTTTACCTTCATCCACATGCTTGGTCACCTCCTCAAAGAATTCAAAAAGACTTGTAAGGCAAGACCTACCCCTCACAAATCCGTGCTGACTATCCCTAATGAGATGACACCCCGTCCTGGGCTCCAGTGGTGTATGCCTCCAGGGCCATGATGCCCACTGAGCAACGGTACGCTCAGATTGAGGAGTGTCACCCATGAAGTCACCCATGACTACTACCCTGTGACTTCTGCACCTTTCCAAAATCTGTTTCCCAATCTGTTCCTCCACATCTCTGCTGCTATTGGGGGGCCGATAGAAAACTCCCAACAAGGTGACTGCTCCTTTCCTATTTCTGACTTCAACCCATACTACCTCAATAGGCAGATCCTCCTCGAACTGCCTTTCTGCAGCTGTTATAATATCTCTAATTAACAATGCCACCCCCACCTCTTTTACCACCCTCCCTAATCTTATTGAAACATCTATAACCAGGGACCTCCAACAACCATTTCTTCCCCTCTTCTATCCAAGTTTCCGTGATGGCCACCACATTGTAGTCCCAAGTACCGATCCATGCCTTAAGTTCACCCACCTTAGAAGCAAGATGCTTCTTGCGTTGAAGTATACACACTTCAACCCATCTTCTTGCCTGCAAGTACTCTCCTTTGTCAGTGTTCCCTTCCCCACTGCCTCACTACACAATTTGGCATCCTGAATATCGGCTACCTTAGTTGCTGGACTACAAATCAGGTTCCCATTCCCCTGCCAAATTAGTTTAAACCCTCCCGAAGAGTACTATAAAACCTCCTTCCCAGGATATTGGTGCCCCTTTGGTTCAGATGCAACCCATTCTGCTTGTACAGGTCCCACCTTTCCCAGAATGTGCTCCAATTATCCAAATACCTGAAGCCCTCCCTCCTACACCATTCCTGCAGCCACGTGTTCAACTGCACTCTCTCCCTATTCCTAGCCTCGCTATCACGTGGCACCGTTAACAAACCAGAGATGACAACTCTATCTGTCCTGGCTTTTAACTTCCAGCCTAACTCCCTAAACTCGTTTATTACCTCCACACCCCTTTTCCTACCTATGTCGTTGGTACCAATGTGCACCACGACTTCTGGCTGCTCACCCTCCCCCTTCAGGATCCTGAAGACACGATCCGAGACATCCCTGGCCCTGGCACACGGGAGGCAACATACCTTCCGGGAGTCTCGCTCGTGACCACATAATCTCCTATCAATTCCCCTAATCGTTGAATCTCCTATTACTATTGCTTTTCTATTCTCCCCCCTTCCCTTCTGAGACCCAGAGCCAAACTCAGTGCCAGAGACATGGCTGCTAGGGCCTTCCCCCGGTAGGTCATCCCCCCCAACAGCATCCAAAACGGTATACTTGTTTTGAAGGGTAACGGCCACAAGGGATCCCTGCACTGTCTGTCTGCTTGTTTTCTTTCCCCTGACTGTAACCCAGCTACTCTTGTCCTGTACCTTGGGTGTGGTTACAACCCTGTAACTCTTCTCTAGAACCCCCTCTGCCTCCCGGATGATCTGAAGTTCATTCAGCTCCAGCTCCAGTTCCCTAACACGGTCTCTGAGGAGCTGGAGTTGGGTGCACTTCCCACAGGTATAGTCAGTGGGCACACTGGTGTATCCCTCACCACCCACATGGAACTTCCCTAGCTTCCATCCCCTCTTACCTTACAGAATATAGCTGCCCTATGGACCAACTGGACCTCCGCCCTCCAACTCTGCTCCCAGTCAGCTGCACTCTCTGTAAACTCCTGGCTCCCTTCTCGCTCTTTGCGGAAATGAAATGAAAGGAGCAACTTGCTTCCTCCTCACCTAACTCCCTCAGTCACCATACTCTCACTATAGCACTCAAATGCATCAAATTCAGCACTCAGTGCAAACAAAATCTGCACTGTAGCTGGATCACTTTTATACTGTAACTCTAGCCTCTGTAAACTGGCCTAATCCAATTAACTAATTAACATGTTCTAGCTGCAAGTACCTATAAGTACAACATTTGATTAAAGCTGATTGAAAATTCACCTTCTTCTAAACAAAACAGCAACTTTTAATTAACTAAATAAAAGAAAGACTAAACTTCAGATAAAAATGAACCCTTATACTCCCTCAGTCACCAAACTCTCACTCTCACACTGAAATGCACCAAAATCAGCACTCAGTGCAAACCATGTTGCTCAGTCCAAGTGAAATCCATTGGGCGCGATTCTCCGCAAATGCGGAGAGTCGTGAAGGCTGCCGTGAAACTGGCTGTGTTTCACGGCAGCCTCCACGCCCCCTCCCGGGACCCGATTCTGCTCCCCGGTCGGGGCTAGCAGCGGGGCCCCGTGAACCTCGGCATCGCAGGCTTAGCGTACTTTGCTAAGCCTGCGCGCCAAGGTTAACGGCGGCTGACGCAAACGATGACGTCAGCAGCGCATGCGCGGATTGGACGGCTCAAATCCGGGCATGCGCGGATGACGTCATCACGCATATGCGTGAAACCCGCGCATGCGCGGGCCGTTATGCCCCTCAGCCGCCCCGCGGACTGATCCAGCGGGACGGCGGAGGAACAAAGAGTACGCGGGTTTCAGACCCGCTGCCCGCGATCGGTGCCCACCGATCGCAGGCCCATGCCACCCTTGGGGCCGTGCCAATCGGTGGCATGGTTCTCCAGAACGGCACTTTGCGGCCGGTTTCACGAACTGTAAGAGCAGGTGTGTTGGAGTTCGTGAAAACGGCCGTAAAGGCCTGGGAAATCGGCCCATCGGCTAGGGGAGAATCGCTGCTCGCCGTAAAAAACGGCGAGCAGCGATTCGTGTCGTGGGGCGGCCGTGGGGTGGGGGGGGGGGGGCGGAGAATAGCAGGATGTCGGGAAAAATGTCGGGATGGCACTCCCGCTATTCTCCGACCCGTCGTGGGGGACGGAGAATCGCGCCAATTGTCTTGTGCAGATCACGTAGATGTGTTGTTTTTGCTGACAGGTTTGGAATGAATCTCCCTATAAAATTAATCATAAACATCACTCTTAAGATGTCTTTCTCCTCGTGTGATTTTGGCATGTTGAGAATTGCTTGGATTTTAACCTTGTCAGGTTCAATGCTATGTGATGAGAATTTGTCAGCTAGGAATGTGACCTCAGTTACTCCAAATTGGCACTTCTGCTTGTTGAGCTTCAGCTCATTTCTCCTGAAGCTCGCTAGAACTTTAAGCAATTTCATATTGTGTTCTTCCATGGTTGAGCCCCACATAAGATATCATCCACATCCACACATACTCCTTCGATACCTTCTATTATGTGCTCCATGGCACGGTGAAAAGTTTCTGATGCTGAAATTATGCGAAGCGGCATTTTCAGAAAGCAGTACTGTCAAAATGGCATATTAAAAGTGCAGTACTTTGTTCCTTATCTTTAGTTGCCAGAAAACTTGAGATGCGTCAAGTTTTGTATAGAACTGTGCACAGCTTTCTCAGATGTGATTTCCTCATGCTTTGGTATTTGGTCATGTTCTCTTTTGATGTTCTCGTTAAGATCTTTAGGATCCATGGCCGGGATTCTCCGACCCCAAGCTGGGTCGGAGAATCCCCGGGGGATGCGAGAATCACGCCCGGCCGCCCCGACGCCGGCTTACCGATTCTCCCCCGCCGATTCTCGTGCGCCGGCGGGATTTCCGCCGCGCCGGTCTGGGCAGTTGAAAGCGGCCTGTCCGCCGATTCTCTGGGCCCCGATGGGCCAAGTGGCCGCCGAGTTCAGCTGAGTCCCGCCGCTGTGGGTTACTCAGGTCCCACACAGAGGGACCTGCAATGTATGTCTACGTGGGCTGTCCTAGAGGGGGGGGGGGGCAGGGGAACCGACGCTTGAGGGCCCCCCACGGTGGCCTGGCCCACGATCGCAGCCTACAGATCAGCGGGCGTGCTGGTTCCATGGGGGCCTATGTTCCTCCACGCCGGGCCCCTGTAGGGCTCCGCCATATTGCCTGGGGGCCGATGCGGAGAAGGGAACCCCTATGCATGCGCGGAATCATGCAGGTCATAGCGTACATGTGCAGAATCATGCCTGCTGTTCCATGCATGTGCGAACCAGTGCCGGCCGTTCCCCGCCGGCTGGAGCTGCGGAGATCATACCAGCACCAACCTAGCCCCCTAGGAAGCGGAGCAATCCTCATTATTGGTTGGTTCGCACCCATTTTCTCATGGGCGTGGGGACATAGCCCCATTATTGGAGAATCCCGCCCAATTATATGCGAATATCGCCATTCTTTTTCTTTACACAAACCATGGAGTTTACCCAATAGGTAGGTTCTTCTATCTTTCTGATTACTTTTAATTTTGTCATTCTGTCTAGCTCCTTTTTGAGCCGATCCTGAAGAGGTGCCTGTTCTTGGTGCCTGTATCAAATCCTCATGGAGTTGTATCTTGTCAGTGAATGGTAGTGTGCAAAGAATTGTGCACACATTGCTGAATTTGCTGATAATGATCTCAGAATCATCGGAGTGTTGATTCAATCCTTTGTTGATGCTATATACCAACTGCACTCGATCTAATTCTTCAATAATAACAATAATGATTATTATCATTGAAGCATTTCACTGGACTGAGCACCTAATAATGAATCCAAGCCCTCAGATACAGTACAGAATGGGAAGGAATAAACTGTGCATTCACCATCACTCTCAGATCACAAGCATCAGAACATTTAATGCTTGAATCATTTTAATCTCTCAGAGATATTTTGTGATTTCTTCTAATCGGCTGAAGTTTTAGATTTTCTGATTAAGTTGGGCAGCACGGTAGCATTGTGGATAGCACAATTGCTTCACAGCTCCAGGCTTGGGTCACTGTCTGTGTGGAGTCTGCACATCCTCCTCGTGTGTGTGTGGGTTTCCTCCGGGTGCTCCGGTTTCCTCCCACAGTCCAAAGATGTGTAGGTTAGGTGGATTGGCCATGATAAATTGCCCTTAGTGTCCAAAATTGCCCTTAGTGTTGGGTGGGGTTACTGTGTTATAGGGATAGGGTGACGGTGTTGACCTTGGGTAGGGTGCTCTTTCCGAGAGCCGGTGCAGACTCGATGGGCCGAATGGCCTCCTTCTGCACTGTAAATTCTATAAATTCCAGGAACTAAGTTGGTTTAGGCACCAGTGTCTAACTTCAATTGAACGACTGTACCATTCACTGCAAGTGATAGCAGCCATTTGTCCTCATCAACCACATTTATTTCAAATGGAGTATCAGTTTGCATTTTTAAGTGCCCGAGAATTTTTTGATGCCTCCAAAAAATTATTTTTCTGTTATTACGCCAACAAACAATGATGTTTCATCACTAGAGACTCTGGGCGGGATTCGGGCGGGGGCAGGGATCATGCCGCGCCGGTCAGGACCCGTTGGCAGTGGCCCCCCCTCCCCGGCAATTCTCCGGGCCCCAATGGGCCGAGCGGCTGCCCGTTTTCGGCCAGTCCCGCCAGCGTGAAATGAACATGATCCATCATGGCCATCTGGCGGGGTCCTCGGCGGGGTGTTGGGGGGACTGGGCCCCGGGGGGCGCTTGTCGGCTATCTAATGGGGTCCTCGGGGGGATCCGGCCCTGGGGGGGACCACACGGCGGCCTGGCCCGCAATCGGGGCCAACCGATCTGCGGGCGGGCCTGTGCCGGCACGGAGAAGTACCCCACTGCGCATGCGCACGCCGGAGGATTCCGCAACTTTCGGGTCGCCCGACGCCGGAGTGGTTCACGCCGCTCTAGGAGCGGGCGTCGGGCCATCGCGCCAAGTGCGAGAGAATGCCACCCTATGTCTTCTACTGTGCTGACTAATCTGGGGTTGGGTTTAGAGTGACATTTCTGAGCAAAGTGATTTTTTTCCTTTGCATCCAGAACAAAACTTGCCAAACGCTGGACACTGCCTTAATATATGCCTTTGACCACATATTTTAAGTCAAAATACTTTGGCCTGACCTTTAACCTGTTGGTGTGCGAAGAGCTGCATGTATTTTCACTCCTTTTTTTGGAAGTTTCCTGCCTTTTTGGAAAAAGGACAGTAACCGGAGTGACTCCGCCATTACTGAGAAATATTTTAGAATGCTGCGATGCTAACTCGTGAGACTGACAAATCTTAACTGTTTGTTCCAAAGACAGTTCCGATTCCCTCAGCAACCGTTCCCTCGGCTTATTTTCATTCACAACAAATCTTGTCCCGAATTATGGAAGATTCCACCGCAGAAAAATTACAGGTTTTAGCTTTTAACTTTAAATCAGTGATAAAATATCTATGGACTCTTTTGTCTTCTGCAAACGTGATCTAAACACATAGCATTAATAAATTTAATTATTTCTAGGGGTGCAGTGTGAATCAAATCTTAAATTGCTTTGTTAACATTATTACTATCATCGTTTGCAAATTTAAACATATCAAACAGAACAATTGTTTTGGGCCCTGTTGCTGTTAGGAGCATCACTACCTTATGCAAATCTGATTGATTGCCTAAATTTACTGCAGTAAGAAACAGATTAAATTGTTGTTTAAAAACACACCAGTTTCTGTCTGCATTACCATGAAATCTGAGACTGATTGGTGGCGTCAATTGGTGACTGGTGTTCATTCTGGCAGTCTGCAAAATCTTCAAATCTCTGTGGACCTCATGGCAGGCTGATAGCTTTTTAATACCATTCAACCCTGGTACCATCTGATGTTCTTGGGGGATGGCCTGACTTTATATTACAAGAACACTTGTAGCTAAAGCTATGAACGATTTATTAACATTAACTGTGGGTCAACTCTCTGCAAAATACCAGACAAATAAGAGTATGATCATGCACAAGCAATCTCTCTCAAGCTCCCTCTAGTCAGTCGGAGGTCACCTGACTCTAGCATTCACTTATATACTAATGAAACTTCTAATGGTCAGTCGGTGAATTACAACACAACCATGATATCACCACAGTCGTCACGGATATCTGTTCCAATTTGGTTAGATCGCGGCCAACACCTTTCGTTGGTAACTACATTCATGTCTCACAAACACACGCAGACCAGTGGAGGACAAATGGGAAATGACAGAAGAAACCTTGCTGGTTTCTGGTGTGAATCATTGAACTGGTGTGAATCATTGAACTTCCTGATGCTCCTATTTATCAATTTGTTCCAGCACTGCCATGAGATTTACTTTGTAGTTTTCCCAAATATGGTCGCATGAAACCCAGCGGCCATTTTCTGAAAGCTGGAAGGTTGGGGTGGAAAAGCTGAAGGTTTACGTGTTAATTCTGTGTCAACTTTGTGAACTAAAATGACACCCGTCAAACTGTAAGAAACCGAAGTATTAAGATTGAAACAGAAGTTTTAAGCCAGAATGGGAGGAATATTTTGCATTAAGCATGAAAGTTGAGAAACCCATGTGCCTTGTTTGCAATGCATCACTTAAGCACTAAAATGCCAGTAACTTGAAATGCCACTGCAAAACGAATCACAAAATCTTTTTCGTCTAACTGGCCTTCTAAATCAGCAGTACAGAAAAACAAATTAACTGTTTAAAACCATCCCTAAATAGTCAGCAGACACTACTTTCAATGCTCAGTGAGGAAGCTGACACAACAACCAAGGCTAGTTTTATGTCATGGAATCTTGCTCATGCCAAACACCCATACTCTGATGAACAATTTGTTAAGAATATTGCTGAAGTTGCTGCAGTTTTAGATCCAAAGAACACTAAATTTCAGCGCCAATAACAAAAATTCCAATTTCATGCTGTACTATGGAGAGCCGTATCTTTCAGATCAGTGCTGATGTTGCAAACAAGATACAAAACGATCTCAAGAAATGTCGTGCATTCAGCTTAGCTCTTGAATCCACAGACATACAAGGCAACTGGTGACATTATACTTCCTCGGATGTAATTGTGAAAGAGAAAATGTTGTACTTAGTCGTGCTGGAAGAACAACTTGTGGTGTTGACTTAACAGAGTGTTGACAAATGCTGATATACCACTGGATACGTTCATCAGTGTTGTAATGGATGGAGCACCTGCAATAATTGGACTCTTGAAAAGTTATCCCACATTTTTTAGTTTCTCTCTAATTATTGTATCACTCATTGTGAACATTCAGCAGTCAGATACATCAGTACAAAAATGTTATGAAAACACTCCTCAATATTGTCAATTTCATCCACTGAAATAGAAATACTCACCGACAGTGCAAATATTTTAGAAAAGAGCTGGATCTTGAAGACAAGCCTGCGACACCTCTTCCTACTGCTTTGTGAGGTGGTTGTCAGCCAACAACGTCTTGAATAGGTTTGCGGAATTGTTGGAGCCTATCATTGCTTTTCTTGAAGGAAATAAAATGTTCTCAACTGCTGAAAGATTACAAATGGATGCAGGATCTGATGTTTCTCACTGATATTATGCAGCATCAAAAGCTCTCAGCTTGACACTTCCAGGGAAGGAAAATATTATTTCTGACCTTACTCAGACAGTTTTCTGCTTCCAAAATAAAGATACATTCTGTCAAGAAACTACAACCACTTTCACCGTTTCAAACAGATACCACGGACAACTTGCCTCCCTCCCTTCCCCGACTCCCTCCCTCAGCCAGCCTTACTGCCCAGTACCCCTTAGACAGCCACCATCTGATCATTGCTTTGTTAAACAATGCTCCCAAGGATGGAAAAACAATGGCTGCTCTCTCATAACTCATTGATAACTTAATTGGGAAAGGAATCTTAATTCCTGTGAGATGGCCCTTTACCAAGCACGTGTGACATGCAGTTGATGCAAAAGCTCTCCCGGTGCTTGCTGTCAGGGAGTCCAAATTTCTCTGAACTTAATAGCTTAGCTTTATCCTATCATTGGGAAGCTGGTTTCTGGCCTCATGCTCAATTAAGGCACGTATGTGGGATGTTTGATGTAGGGATCCTGTGAATGGGTGAGGGATGTTTCTGGGCAGGGATGCTGGGAGAGAGATGGCTCTAAAGGTTGGGTCAATGCAGTCTAGAATGGGGCCCTGAGGGTTCATTTAAGGATATTGAGTGCAAGGGACAGAACATCACATTGAGAATGTGCAGTGGGATGTGGTGAATGATCGGTCCAAGTCGCACAATTACATTGCCCAATGCCTGATGCCTTTATGAGGATGACTTTGCTGTGACTATAGACAGTGTTACTTACCCTTGCAGAGGCAGGAAATTGTTCATCCTCTTCCTACACTGGAGCCAGATTCTGGTGTGGGCCCCATTGGTGTTGTCCTGCGTTGCCACCTCATTCCAGGCTGCCTTGGTGTGACAGGAGGACCTCCCGCTTCCATTCCTGCGAAAAAAAAGATATCCTGCCTTTTCCGGACAGCCTGGAGGAGAACCTGCAATGAGGCTTTGCAGAACCATAGGTCCACACAATGTCTGTTCTGATAAATCTCTAGCTGGGGAAAGATCCAAAAGTCTGGCTGCAATTTTGCCATCCACTCAGAGAGGTTTGCAGTGAGTGAATACCTGTCTACTTATGGAAACAAGGGGGATTAAAGAGAGAGGCAGATTTATAAAAAAATCTGTAATATTAATTTTCTTCTAAAGGAATCAGGCTTTACATTTGTAAAATTATTATTATTTTCAGAGCCAGAGAGGTTATTCACAACCAATTAGCACTTATTATTCCAATAAAAATTCACCTACACCTAAAAACTCGAGCATCAACCTTTTCAGATGTTTGTACTGTGAAACCTGTGCCAAGTCTATGGGCAAGGATTGAAACAGTTCACAATACGGAGAATAAATACAATTCATACAGCAACCTCTGCATTTCCATGTTTAACTGCATATGTGTGGATATGCTAGTTCCTGTCAGATTTAGCTTGTAGTAATGGTAATTTCTGATAACGTTACTGTTATTATTACAGAAAGATCGGGCTGCTGGCTTCATGAGTTTTGTGATACAATAATATATGAAGTATATCACAGATAAGGACATGCCTCTGTAAGGACATGCCACATAGGATGAAAGAATTTCTGCATTTTCTTTTCAAACTTGAACCTGCATTCTGCAACCGCTATAAGTTAAATACATTATTGATTTATATACTTGGATAGCTTAATTTTATATATTTGCAACAGTCCAATAAAAAGCAATGTGAAAAATCTTCAAAGTAGATTAGCCAAATTCTCATTTGTGCAATAATTGGTTGAATCTATCTGCAGGGTCTAAGCCCTTCTGTAGTCTAGGTGGTTATTTGGTTGCTGGGATGGAGGGGGTAGACAAGGAGCAGTGTGTCTGTCATGCGAGAGTTCTCCCTGGAGCCCGGGCAGACACAGTATATAAGCATTGCTTCAACCGGCTCGTATTTGACTAAAACATTGCGGACAACTGGACAAGGTTTGAAAACGAGTGGCACATCTACTGTGCTGCCCATCTATAAGACAAATCTAAGAAGGTACAAACATACAATTTACTAAATCAAGCAGGCCCTGAGGCCGTCGAAAAATTTGAATCGTATTTTTTCCAATTGAAGGAGGAGAAACAGGATCCTGAGATATTGTGAAAAATGTTTCAGAACATTCACAGGCCAATAATGAATATTGTACTCAGTAGACAGTTTAATATTGCCAACCAAAAATTGGCAGTTTAATACTGCCAACCAAAAATTTGACGAATCAATTCAGTCCTACATCATGAATCTAAAAACCCTCGCAACAAAATGTGTGCCTGGCACCGTTACTTATGGGCTGGTCAGGGATCACATTGTATGTGACATCCATAGTGATCTTGCCCGCAAGCAGTTTCTTTGTGAGAAAGATCTAACGCAGCAATCAATCCTTAGCATGTTGGCTGAATGAGCAGTCTGAAAAAGCAGCAAGGAGTTAAGATGGAAGTTTTTGTACTACAGAATACACCCTGCACCAACTGCGATTGCCATCACCCAAAGAACCAAACTGCATGTCTGGCATTTGGGAAATTCTACTACAGATGTGGCAAATGGAACCATTAATCAGTTTGCAAAATGTGGCAGATGTAAACCACAGCAGCCTTCCTATGCCACCAGACACATTGCAGCCAGTCACTCCTCCAGGGTTCAGAACATGAACAAGGTAAATGAATTGGAGCGTAATCAGAGCAACTGGGCCACTGAGCCTCCAAAAATACAAGGGGCTGGATTCTCCGTTAGGTGATGCCAAAATCACGAAACGCGATCGGCCGGAGAAACGGCTCCGCCGCTGGAATCAAGGCTGATTCCGGTTTTGCGCCGAATCGGCATTCTCTGGTCCCCCGAAATCGATGAAATCGCGGAGCAAATGGCCCAGAAGTAAAGTAAGCATCTCAGTATCTGCCCTGATGATCGATTCTCTGGGACCTCAGCGATTCTGTGCCGCGGATGGGCCGATTTCCCGACGGCGTGTTTTTAATGTTTCTAATGTTGTATACAAATCGTGAAGCTAGCGTGCTGGCTGAGGCGGCAGCGAGAGGAGGTAGGAGGTGGCCTGTGGGCTTCCATATCAGACACAGGCTGTGCTTTCTGTGGGGGAGGGCCCTGCCAGGGCCAGTGGAGGGATGGGGAGGGGGGTGAACAGTCCGAGCAGTCGCGGAGCCCCCAACGGGACAGGGGCGATGCACGGGCGCCATTACACCAGCCATCTTGCTGGCCACTCGGTGGAAGCAGAGAAAAGGGCCCCCTACCTTCTCCCCGGCCAACCTACTCACCGGTGACACCCACCAGGGGACCACCCAGTGCCACACCGGCGACAGCTCCCTGTGGGTGCAGTGCCATTAGCTGGTGGCCCTGGCAGCAGGGATGGCCGTCAGGACTGGGTGAAACGATGAGGCGGCATGCGTGGCTGGGGCACGCATTGACAACCGGGGCCACCGCACAGCCCATGTTACCTGGTTGTGCACTGTGTATGGGCCATGATGACATGTTTTCCTCTCACCCCTGCACATAATTACACCATTCCGTCATCAACCAGAAATGTTGGCCGCAGTGGCTTTGGCCGCTGCCCTGCATGCAGTCCTGTGGCAGCTGCGGCCGCTCAGAGAGGAGACGGTGGCCGCAGCAGAGGAGCGGGCTGCAGAGGGGCAGGTGGCAGCCGCTCAGGCTGGAGGGCCGGTTGCCCAACAGGATGAGGAGTAGGAGGAGGTGGTGCCAGCGAGGTGTCGGATGAGGTGTCTACCACGACCGCATGTCCTTTGAGGACCTTCTGGACCAGGCATGCATGAGGAGACTCTGGATGACCAGAGTGACTGTTAGGCATTTCTGCCACATGTTGGCACACCTGGCACCACATGGGAATGGGGGAGGATACCCGCTCCCGGTGGCTGTCAAGGTGACGGTGGCGTTGAACTTCTACGCGACGAGGTTTTTTCAGTCGCCGAGTGTGGACTTGTCCGGCATCTCCCAGACATTGGTGCACAGGTGCATCTGTGCCGTGGTTTCATTTCATTTTTTTTCATTTCATTCAGTCCAGCATTGGCGGGGCATCAATCACGGAACCAACAAATCGGCCACCATTCCGTTCCCAGAGTGTGGCCTTCCACATTACACCCATGCTAGCCCCTTTGGAGCAGTTGAATCACTGCAGCTGTGGACCCGATCACGCCGTTGTGAAACTCCACAGTTTTCATGGCGGCATCAACACTTAGTCTCCAGAATGGAGAATTCAGCCCAAGGTTCCAGGACTATATTTTGTATGCATAATTGAGGACACTGTACAGAGGTTCATCCCCAAGAAAAGAAAGATTATCCGGGGAGGGATTAGACAGCCATGGCTGACAAAGGAGGTCAGGAAATGTATCAAAGAAAAAGAGAGATCCTATAAAGTGGCCAAAAGCACTGGGAAATCAGAAGATTGGGAAGACTACAAAAACAAACATAGGTTAACAAAGAGACAAATAAGGAAGGAGAGGATCAAATATGAAGGCAGGCTAGCCAGTAATATAAGAAATGATAGTAAAAGTTTCTTTCAATACATAAGAAACAAACGACAGGCCAAAGTAGACATTGGGCCAATTCAAACTGATTCCGGAAGGCTAGTGATGGGAGACGAGGAAATGGCTGGAGAACTTAATAAGTACTTTGCGTCTGTCTTCACAGTGGAAGACATGAGTAATATCCCAAAAATTATAGAGGGTCAGGGGGCTGAGTTGAGTATGGTTGCCATTACAAAAGAGATGGTGCTAAAAAAGCTAAAAGGTCTTAAAATTGACAAATCTCCTGGCCCCGATGGGCTACACCCTAGAGTTCTGAGAGAGGTGGCTGAAGAAATAGCGGAAGCGTTGGTTGAGATCTTTCAAAAATCACTGGAGTCAGGGAAAGTCCCGGACGATTGGAAGATCGCTGTTGTAAGCCCCTTGTTCAAGAAAGGATCAAGACAAAAGATGGAAAATTATAGGCCAATTAGCCTAACCTCGGTTGTTGGTAAAATTCTAGAATCGATCGTTAAGGATGAGATTTCTAAATTCTTGGAAGAGCAGGGTCGGATTAGAACAAGTCAACATGGATTTAGTAAGGGGAGGTCGTGCCTGATGAACCTGTTAGAATTCTTTGAGGAGGTGACAAGTAGGTTAGACCAGGGAAACCCAGTGGATGTGGTCTATCTGGATTTCCAAAAGGCCTTTGATAAAGTGCCACACAGGAGGCTGCTGAGTAAGGTGAGGGCCCATGGTGTTCGAGGTGAGCTACTGGCATGGGTTGAGGATTGGCTGTCTGACAGAAGGCAGAGAGTTGGGATAAAAGGTTCTTTTTCGGAATGGCAGCCGGTGACCAGCGGTGTCCCACAGGGTTCAGTGTTGGGGCCACAGCTGTTCACCATATATATTAATGATCTGGATGAAGGGACTGGGGGCATTCTAGCGAAGTTTGCCGATGATACGAAGTTAGGTGGTCAGGCAGGTAGTGCTGAGGAAGTGGGGAGGCTGCAGAAGGATCTAGACAGTTTGGGAGAGTGGTGCAGGAAATGGCTGATGCAATTCAACGTGAGAAAATGTGAGGTCTTGCACTTTGGAAAAAAGAATCCAAGCATAGACTACTTTCTAAACGGTGAGAAAATTCATAATGCCAAAGTACAAAGGGATCTGGGAGTGCTAGTCGAGGATTCCCTAAAGGTAAACATGCAGGTTGAATCTGTGATTAAGAAAGCGAATGCAATGTTGTCATTTATCTCAAGAGGGTTGGAATATAAAAGCAGCGATGTGCTATTGAGCCTTTATAAGGCTCTGGTTAGGCCCCATTTGGAGTACTGTGTCCAGTTTTGGGCCACACATCTCAGGAAGGACATACTGGCACTGGAGCGTGTCCAGCGGAGATTCACACGGATGATCCCTGGAATGGCGGGTCTAACATATGATGAACGGCTGAGGATCCTGGGATTGTATTCATTGGAGTTTAGAAGGTTAAGGGGAGATCTAATAGAAACTTACAAGATAATACATGGCTTAGAAAGGGTAGACGCAAAGAAACTGTTTCCGTTAGGCGAGGAGACGAGGACCCGTGGGCACAGCCTTAGAATTAGAGGGGGTAAATTCAGAACAGAAATGCGGAGACATTTCTTCAGCCAGAGAGTGGTGGGCCTGTGGAATTCATTGCCGCGGAGTGCAGTGGAGGCCGGGACGCTAAATGGCTTCAAGGCAGAGATAGATAAATTCTTGATGTCGCGAGGAATTAAGGGCTACGGGGAGAATGCTGGTAGGTGGAGTTGAAATGCCCATCAGCCATGATTGAATGGCGGAGTTGACTCGATGGGCCGAATGGCCTTACTTCCACTCCTATGTCTTATGGTCTTATGGTCTTATATCATGGACTAGTCTACGATTGGTCTTTGATTATTAACAAAAGTTTGGGGGGGGGGCAATGTGACACAATGGGCTATGCATCAGCTGCAGCAGCCCAATCCATGTTTCGCTAATATAAATAGTTAAGCGATGTTCGCCTGTTCAATTTGTATGTTGTGAATTGTTTTCACCCAGTGACTCTTCTTGGACACTGTTTCACCTTAATACTATCGGTTTTCCCAACTTAAACGGGGAAGATGTAGACCGGCTGGCCTCGTTGACGCTGGGATGATGCGAGTATTTAAGGGGTCATGTGTCGATAACATGGGATTTCTCCCTGGAGCGCAGGCAGACACACAGCAAGTGAGAGCTGATAAGAATACACAATAAACTGTTATTTTTCTAAGTCCTTGCTCATCAGTCATTGGAACCTAGCACTTCTCCACAATGAACCTAGCAATGACTGAGATACAGCTAATGTTACCACTAACATTGTAATTGGGAAAACTTTGGTTCCAAATTCTACATTTGGTGCCAATTGGGCAGAATGTTAGTACAGTGGTTAGCACGGTTGCTTCACAGCACCAGGGTCTTTGCTTTGATTCCCGGCTTGGGTCACTGTCTGTGCGGAATCTGCATTTTCTCCCCGTATCTGCGTGGGTTTCCTCCGGGTGCTCCGGTTTCCTCTCACAGTCCAAAGATGTGCAGGTTAGATGGAGTGGCCATGCTAAATTGCCCTTAGTGTCTAAAAAAGGTTAGACTGGGTTACGGGGATGGGGTGGAGGTGTGGGGCTTGGGTGGGGTGCACTTTTCAAGGGCCGGTGCGGCCTCAATGGGTCGAATGGCCCCCTGCACTGTAAATTCTGTTCTGTAAGTACCTCACTTATTAATTATGAATAGAAATAGAATTGCCTCCGGCGTTTTCCTGAGCTAAGTGGAAAGCTGTATGTTTGGGTGGGAGCACCTACAGCAAGCACTGCCTGATAAACAATTAATTCTTGGGGGAAATAATCTGTCAGCAGCACAGCCTGTGAACATTTGTTGAATGGTCCTGATATTATAGGTCGAAGTTTGGCTGGAGGCTTTTTCTTAAAAAATATGCCGCACAAATATTTTTTGGGGGGATAGTGGGAGGCCAAAGATATTTCTATTAATTATTTTAATATGAAAAATTATAAACCTAGTCGTGATCAAATTTTACACATTATTCATCTTAACAAAGTTTTTGTTGACCTACTAAGATATGATTGATTGCCTACAGTTAACTGTTGCAGGTGAGCACACAAGATCCTAAGAAATAGAAGCAGGAACAGGATGTTTGGCCCCATGAGACTGCTCCACAATTCAATTACTCAATAAGATTTATTTTGATTTTCAACCTCAACTCGACTTTCCCACCTGATTCCCATATTACCTTAGATTCTAAGAATCTATTGATCTTAATTTAATATACTCAAAAACTGAACACCTAGAGTCTTCTGTGATAAAAAAAATTCCAAGGATTCCGAACTATCTGAGTGAAGAAATTTTTCCTCTGCTCAGTCCTAAATGTTGACCCTTTATCTGCAACTATGCCCCCTAATTCTAACTTCTCCAGCCAGGGAAAACAGCCTCTCAGCATTTAACTTGTCAAACCCTCTTCGAATCTGAAGTGGTTTAATGTGATCACCTCTTATACTTCTAAAATTACCTTACTCTTATACACCAACTCTCTTATAAAAACCAACATTTCATTTATTTTCAAATTTGCTTGCTATTCTGCATGTTGACTTTCTGTGATTTGTGCAAAACGACCCCTAAATCTCACTGAACTCAAAACATTTAATAGTTTCTCACCATTGAAAAAATATTTTGTTCTTTTATTTTTACCATCAAAGTGAATGACTCCACATTTCTTCAAACTTTACTCCATCTGCCACCTTCTTGCCGATTCACTTAATCTGCTACAGAATAGTCAGTAAAGCATGAAACTGGCAGCACGGTAGCACAGTGGTTAATACAGTTGCTTCACAGCTCCAGGGTCCCAGGTTCGATTCCCGGCTTGGGTCCCTGTCTGTGCGGAGTCTGCCCGTTCTCCCCATGTGTGCGTGGGTTTCCTCCGGGTGCTCCGGTTCCTCTCACAGTCCAAAGATGTGCAGGTTAGGTGGATTAGCCGTGCTAAATTGCCCTTGGTGTCCAAAAAAGGTGATGTGGGGTTACTGGATAACAGGATAGGGTGGAGGCGTGGGCTTGGGTAGGGTGCTCTCTCCAAGGGCCGGTGCAGACTGGATGGGCCGAATTACCACCTTCTGCACTTTTAATTCTATGATTCTATGAAACCAGAAAGACTACTTCGAATCGACCTTGGAAACAACAAAGGCACACCCTGCCCAGTTGACCCTGAAGTCCTCCTTACTAACATCTGCGGACTTATGCTAAAATAGGGAGAGTTGACTTGACAGACTAGGGAAGCATGAACCTGTCATATTCAAACTAACCAAATCATACCTTCCAGCTAATGGCTCAAATTCATCTTTCACTATCCCTAGTTATGTCTTGCTCCACCAGCAGAACAGACCTACAGAGATGACGGCACAGTGGTATAGACATGGATAGAGTGGTGCTGGGAGTCCTCAACATTGACGCTGGACTTCATGAAGTCAAATATGGGCAAGAAAATCTCCTGCCGATATCCACTTGCCCAATCCCTCAGCTGATGAATCAGTGCTCCTCCATGTTGAACACCATTTGGAAGAAGCACTGAGGGCAGCAAAGGCGCAAGATTTACTTTCGTATGGGACTTCAATGTCCATCACCAAGAGTGGCTCAGTAGCACAAATACTGGCTGAGTCCTGAAGGACGTGTCTGTCAGACTGGGTCTGAGAGAATAAAAAAGAGGGTAAAACCTACTTGACCGTGCTGCTATCAATTGGGCTATTGCGGGGCAGCACGGTGGCGCAGTGGTTAGCATTGTCACCTATGGCGCTGAGGACCTGGGTTCGAATCCCGGCCCTGGGTCACTGTCTGTGTGGAGTTTGCACATTCTCCCCGTGTCTGCGTGGGTTTCACCCCCACAACCCAAAAGATGTGCAGGGTATGTGGATTGGCCACGCTAAATTGCCCCTTAATTGGAAAAAATAATTGGGTACTCTAAAATTAAAAAAAAAATTTTTTTTTTTATTTGGCTATTGCTTTGTCAGTGACAATATTGGTAGGAGTGACCTTCTCACAGTCCTTGTGGAGACAAAGTTATATCTTCACACTCTCAATACCCTCCTTTTGATTGGGCAGCGTTCTCCATTTGGGAGAAAATCTCCAGCCTGAGCTGAATTGTACCTGCTAACCGTTCCTGCTGGGAGCACAGATCAGGATGCGATTCCCAATCCTTAGTCGTGCAAACTTTTGCATTGCGATGGATTCCCTAGTTAATCCTGCTATCGGGCCGCCATTTTGAGTGGGCGGCCTGACAGCGAGGTCCCATGGGTCACGCTACGCCCACAATGCAATTCAGGTCCCGCAATGTAATTCAGCCTGCCTCTACTGGGATTTTATGGGTCACTCCCCACTCCCCAGCAGCCGAAGCCTCAATTGCATTGCGGGTGACACCACCCTCCCTACGTGCCCCCCCCCCCATCAGAGACCCCCTATATAAAGAGACCCCCCACAAGGACTCCCTAAAGAAAGAGATCCCCCACAGAGACCCCCTAAATAAAGATTACTCTCACTGCTCCCTAGATAAAGAGACCCCCTAATTAAAGAGACCCCCTGAGACCTTCCAGAAGAGATACCCATGACTGGATGCTCAAGAGTAGTCCACACACAGACAATGAAAACAAGATCATTGCTTTAAAACTCACCTGGGCAATACACCTGCTGGCTCAGTCACAGAAAGCAGTACCTGGGAAGAAACAAATAGTCAGCTGGGGTGAAACCCTTTCAGATCTTTGATGTGCAAGCCAGTCAGTAATTTATTTTTGATATTGATTTTACTCAGCTGTGATTGACAGCTTCCACACATACCAAGCTGACAGCATTGTTCCATTAATCTCCCTTCATGGTTGAATAACTTTGAAGTCGTCAGCTGTGAAAAGAACCACAAATTTTATAAACATCAGCTTTAATTGACAGCTCCAGGACCACTTCAGAGTTACAGGGCGGGATTCTCCTCCACCCGGCGGGGCAGGCTGTACCAGCGCCGAGGGGTGGCGTGAACCACTCTGGTGACGGGCCGCCCGGAAGGTGCGGAATTCTCCACACCTTCAGGGGCTAGGCAGGCGACAGCGGGATTGGCGCCGCGCCAAATGGCCTCTGCCGGCCGGCGCGAGTTGGCGCATGCGCGGGAGCGCCAGCGTGTGCTAGCGTCATCCCAGCGCATACACGGGGATTCTTCTCCGCGCCGGCCATGGCGGAGGTTGACAGCAGCCAGCGTGGAGAGAAAGAGTGCCCCCATGGCACAGGCCCACCCACGGATCTGTAACCCCGATTGTGGGCCAGGCCACCATAGGAGCACCCACCCGGGGCCTGATCCCCCTGCGACCCCACGAGAACTCTGCAGGCCGCCCGCAGACCCAGGTCCCGTCAGTACGAACCTAGTTTGATTTACGCCAGCGCAACCGGCCGAAAACGGGTGGCCGCTCAGCCCATCGTGGAGCGGAGAATCGGCGGGGGGGGGGCACCGCCAAAGACCCCCAATCGGCACGACACGATTCCCACCCCCGCCGAAAAACTGGCGCCGGAGAGTTCGGCAGCCAGCATCGGAGCAGCGGGGCGGGATTCACGCCGCCCCCTGGCAATTCTCCGAACAGATGGGGGGTCGGTGAATCACGTCCACGTTCTTTCTGTTAGTTTCACAGCTGACCACTTCAAAGTCAGTCCGCTGTGAAGGTAGATAAATGGCACACACTAACTGTTGGGGGGAGGGGGTCACTTTAATTAGGGGGTCTCTGGTGGCGGTCTCTTTAATTAGAGGGGTATCTGGTGGGGGTGGCAGTGTGTGGAAGTCTGGTGGGGGTGGGGTTGTCAGGTCTTTCATTGTGCAGGGAGGATGGCACCCCCAATGGACTTTGGAGGACACTCCCTTGAAGAGTTACCCTTTGGCCCACATGAGGTCCACCGTGTCAGGTACACGCTTGCCAGACCAGCACCAAATCTTGCCCATGTGATTCCTGGCCCAGAGGACCAGAGAATGACTAGGGCCTGGAGAATATGATGCCTGACCCGTTAATAGGATGCAAATGAGGCTTAATGACCCATTTTCATCCCCCAGCTGGTGCTGGATGTTAGCCTCAATCCCAACGGGAGGCTGGAGCCTTGGAAACTCTCTGCATTCTCTGCCACTTCGGAACTCCGCTACTGGCCACAGAGAATCCAGCCTGTTTTGTCACACTACCACCCTACTTAAGGGGATACATTCAAAATAGATCAAGCAACTCAAAACTGGGTATCAATGACACACTCTGGGCCATAAGCAGCAGCAGAATTATACTGCACACAATCTGTAACCTAATGGCCTGACATGTTCCTCTCTCTACCATTAATATCAGCACTAGTTCAGTGCAGAGTGCGGGAGAGTATTCATGGAAAAACACCAGGAGCAGTATCAAAGGTTAATGTTAATATGTAAATATATAGGGGCGGGATGTACAGAGAAATCCACTTGTGTGGTTCGCAGTGGCAGGAGGAGGTCCGCCATTGGCCGGCAACAAGATCTTCTGGTCCTGCCACTGTCAATGGGGTTTCCAGTTGAACGCACCGTCACAACCGGGAAACCCATGGCGGAGGTGTACTGTCAGGGGGACTGGAGGATGCCAGCACCGTGAACTGCTGGGAAATCTCACCCACTGTTTACATCAATGATATAAAATCAAATAACACCTGAGCACAGAGAGAGGTAGTTCTATGCAGTCTTGTGCTGAGTCTATATAAAACATTGTATAATTTTCAGTGAAAGGTAAAGTTTGACAACAGCCTTGCCTCAAGCAATATTTATAATTCCAGATCATGAACAACCCCATCTAAGAACTTTAATAATAACAACAGGCAAGGCATACTTACAATCGGACCTTATGCATGAGGTCATGAGAAACAGTGAAAGCAGCATAAGATCGACAGCGCTAAGAGATCCCACAATCAACAATTAAATCAAACCCCTGCCACATCCAGTCGTGAATGGTGGTGAACATTTTAATCAGAGAACATCCTCAATCTCAATGATGGCACCACAATGTAGAAAATAAGGCTCAAACATTTGCAATCATTATCTTCAGACAGTAATATGAGTGGATGGTCCATCTCAACATTCTCTGGAGGTACCCAACATCACAAATGTCAGCCGCTAACCAATTTAATGCACTGCAGATGATAAAGAAACAGCTGAAGACACTGGATATAGAAAAGGCTCTGGACCCTGACAATTTCCTGACAGCAATACTGAAGATCTGTTCTCTAGAACTAGCCACACCCCTAGCTAACCAGTTCTACTATAGCTCAAGACTGTTATCTATTTGATAATGTGAAAAATTGCCCTTGTTAGTAATGTTCACAGGACAAATTCTACCTGGATAGTTACTGCCCATCTGTTTACTTTTGATCATCAGCAATGTAATGCAAGGTGCCATTGACAGTGCTATTCGGAGAATTTACTCACCAATAGCCTGTTTACCAATGCTTGATTTGGGTTCCAAACCTTATTACAGCTTTGGCCCAAATATGAACCAGAGATGAAGTGAGAGTGACTACCCTTGGCATAAATGCAGCATTTGATGAGCGTGGCATAAAGATAGCTCAGCAAATTGAAGCCAATGGGAATCAGGGAACGGTTTTCCATTGGTTTGTGTCATGCCTGCCATAAAGGAAGATGGTTTTGGTTATTGGATGTCAAGCACTTCAGTTCAGTACATCGCTGCACGAGTTTCTCAGTTAGGCCCAACCATTTTCATCTGCTTCATCAATGAAGCCTTCATCATAAGGTCTGAAATGTGGATCTTTGCTGATGACTACAGTGTTCAGTACTATCCACTACTCCTCAAATACTAAAGCAGTCTGCATCCACTTGTATCAAGACCTGCAAGATTCATGCCACAGAAGTGCCAGTCAATTACCATCTGCAACAATAAAGAATGTAATATCTCCCCTTGACATTCAATGACATTACTATGCTGAATCCCCTACTACCAATGTCCTAGGAGTTACCATTGACGAGAAACTTAACTGGTTCAACCACATAAATACTATAGATACAAAAGCAGGTCAGAAGCTAGGAATTCTGTGGCAAATAACTCACCTTCTCATTTGTCAAATAGTTTCCACCATCTACAACGCACATGTCAGGAGAGTGATGGAATACTCTACATTACCTGAATGAGTATAGCTTCAGCAAAACTCAAAAATTCTCAACATCATCCAGTACACATCCACTCTGTTGGCACACATCCACCACCTTAAACATTCACTCTTTCCACCATCAGCACACAATGGCAGCAGTGAGTACCATCTACAAGATGCTCAGCTGCAACTCGTGAAACCTCATTCAACAGTACTTTTCAGACCTACAACCTCCACTACCTAGAAGGAAAAGGGCAGCTGATTAATGGGAATACTGCCACCTGCATGTTCCCCTTCAAGCCACACATCATCCTGACTTGGAACGATATCATCGTCCCTCCACTGTCACTGAGTGAAACTCCTGAAGTCCCCTTTCAAAAAGCACTGTGAGAGTAGCAACACTACATGGACTGCAGGGCTTCAAGAAGGTGGCTCACCACCTGTAAAGATGCACTTTCACAGATGTGAACACAAGAAAGATTTATTAATAAGAGAACAGTGATTTCACGGTTGCACCTAGCTCCCTTCATGTCTCCTGCCTAACACTCAAGAAGCTCAACACCATCCAGGACAAAGCAGCTTGATTACTACCCCTTCCACAAACATTCAAACCCCACACCACCATCAAATAGTGGCAGCTGTGTGGACCATCTACAAGATACACTGTAGTAACTCACCAAGGTCCTTCGACAGCACCTTCGAAACCCACGACCACTACTATCTAGAAAGAAAGGAGCAGCAGATATCTGGGAAACCCAACACCTGGAGGTTCCCTCCAAGTCACCCACCATCCCGACTTGGAAATATATCACCATTCCTTCACTGTCGCTGGGTCACTTTCTCCCTAAAAGCACCATGGGTGTACCTTCAACTCATGGACTGCAGTGGTTCAAGAAGGCAACTCACCACCAACTTCTGAAGGGCATCTAGGGATGGGCAATCAATGCTGGCCTAACCAGTGATGCCCACATCCCTTAAATCAATTTTTAAAAAGGGCTCCACTTCCTGTGGTGACTACCCACTCTGAGTTTTCAATTGATTCCCCCAAGTCAGGTGACCCTTAATCTGCTGTGTCGCCCTTAAAGGGGCAATCACCACACACCCATCTTCTCTAGGACAATTCGTGATGGGCAACAATTGCTGGCTTTGCCAATCATGTTCACATCGCAAGGATGAATAAATAAACAAAAAAATGCCTCAATGAGATTGGCTTACTTCGCAGACCAGTGTTTGAATATAGAACCTTCTTATTCTTTATGGTGCTGTGCCATGTCACACAATTGTGGCATTTTGAACATTATCAATTTTATTTGCTCAGGATTTGTGGCAATGGCTTAATCTACCTACTCGTGTCTCTGGAATTCCTTCCTTACACCTCTGCAGTTCTGCCCTTCTCTTTTCTCTTTAAAGACTTTCCCTACTTAAAATACCTCCGAGAGCAAACTTTTGATCATCTGCCCTAATATTGTGAATCCCTTGGAGTGTTTCATTAAAATAAAAAGAAGACTTATATTTATATTGCACTTTTAGCACTTTCCACAGCTACTGCATGTCTGAAAGCAATTAACATTCAATGAAGTACTTTTGAAATGTAGTCACTGTTGTAATGTAAGAAACAGAGCAGCCAAACTATCACAGATAACCAGGTGATAATGACCAGGTAGTCTGTTTTTGAGATGTTGCTTAAGGGATAAACATCAGCCAGGATATCAGGGATAAATCTCCAGCTCTTAGTCAAACTATTGCCGGTGGAGTATTTACATCCATGAGAGCAGGCAGATGGGGCTTTGGTTTGACTTTCCATTTAAAATGCAGCACTTAAAACACTGCAGCATTCCCTCCCATGCCAGGGTTAATATTTGTACTTAACCCCTGGAGCGGAACTTAAAACCAGAATGTTGCTACTCAAAGGCATGAGTGTTATCAACTGAGCAAAAGCTGATAGTACACTAAAGGTATTATCTGAAAGAAAACTATGTTGCTATCAGTGTGAGTTAATTTTCTTTTGAACTCAACAAGTAAAAAGGGATGTGGATCTCCTCCGTTCACACGAGCAATTTTAGGGAACTTTGATGAGGTACAGAAAAGGCTAATTGAACTAAACTGGTTTTCCCAAAGGTCTCAAATGGATTGGGGTCAAGAATAGAGCTGGGCATGGTCCACTATTTGAAATCGCTGGCCTCTAAGTAAGTTTCCGGAAGGATTGCCTCAATTTCATGGCCAGGCAGCTCTGGCTTTTTAAAAAACATGTAAAAATACTCACCTTTACTTGATTGGACGCTACCTGCCATTCATTAATTGGCATGACCGTTGAAAATCTGGATGAGCACTTCTGGAATACGTCATGTTGTGTGGGGATCCAGAACTGGAGCCGCAGCTAAATTGTGACTCGGAATCCCTGGATGAGGTGTTTATAAGGATACACGTGTGTGCCTTTTTTAAAAAATGCTAGAATAATTCATTTTCTCTAGAGTGGAATATACTCAGAGGAAAACTGTATGGTTATCATAGTTTGGCATTTGAAAAATAAAACTTTACCCCGTGGTTTGCAATCTCAAAAAATGCTAATATCATATTTTATGTTGACCTGGCTAAATTTCACCTTCTGTTAAAAACTTTATTGAGAAAGTACATTGATAAAAGAATTGAGACTTTTTAACACTTCATTGATTCATTTCTAATGCAGCTCCAACTTTTCAGCTGATACACAAAAACACTATCAGTATAAACATCAATGTCGCAAAATTAGGAGGAGCCATTGGAATATGTAGAGCAAGAAAATTATGACATCAATCAGCGTGAATGGGAATTTCTGTGAGTTAGGACATGTGCAACAGACTTTGAATCACCTCAGTCTTTAAAAAGAAATGTTTCATCAGATTTTTCATATTTTTTACAATAAATGCAACAAAGTAACAAAAGAATATCAATACAAAACAGGTAATGAACAAAAGTTGCAGAAAACATAGGAACAAGCAAGACAGGATAAATTCAGAATTGTATGCTTAAGGAACCAGCACCTCGAGTTTATATAATGGATTAATTCAACAGCAGATGAACAAATTGAGCAGGATAAGGAAGAACAATTTTGGATACATGCCTTTATGTATTGTGATGTCAAGACTAAAAAAATGAAACAAAATTAATTAGCCCATGGAAATTATAACAGGAGTAAGTCAGCCAAGATGCAGCTTATCAATTTAAGATAGGGGCACCAGACTTTTAATGCAGATTCATGTTTATAATCACCCTCGACTACCAGGCACTTTAGGCACAACAGGATATAGCAGGATCAAACCTGTGTCTAAGACAAGGCATTAAATAAGGTCGGCATAGTATCTTGAACTGGGTCTCCTTCATTTATTGAAAACTGAAATGTTACCAACATAGTCCCTTGTATTATCCCATGTCTCCTCATCAATATTGATTGGCAAATCCTTTTCCCAAGAATGAAAAACATCTGGCATGCAGACACATGATCTTAGAACTTAAAGTATCATAGAACTTCCTATTTAATTGTTTAGGCTCCACAGAATTTAGAATTCTTTCCACAGGAGAAATTAGGAATCAAGAAGCAAAGTTGTATTATTCCGGATAAAGCCACTCAGTTGTAAATACTTAAAAAAGGAACATCTTGGGATATCAAATTATTGACAAAGCTGCTTGATGGATGACAAGGAAACTTCTCTGAACACGTCTCCCAGCCGACAAATGTCTCTATCTCTCCAAGTGTCAAATCCATGGTCGTTTAGACTGTGTGGAAAGTCGCGACTGCCCTGGATAGGAGAGAGCGGAAGTCATTAGATCTCCCACCTAATCAATGAACCAATATCCTCGCTCTAAGATTCTTTTTTTAAAAATAATTTCTATTGAAAAATTTTGTATTTATATAACAACAACGAACCGCAATACAATACCAACAATAACAATAATGATAACAGTCATAAACATTCGCCCATCCTCAATGAACAATAAAACATATTAACAACAACTTAAATTAACACAATATTAAGTTAAATAACCATATAAATAATAGAAACAATAATAAAGAGAACCCCCCTTTCCTCCCCCCCCCCCCCCCCCCCTGGGTTGCTGCTGCTATTGACCAAGGTACCTATCTTTGGGCCAGAAAGTCCAGAAAAGGCTGCCACCATTTATAGAACCCTTGTCCTGATCCTCTCAGGGCAAATTTGACCCTCTCCAATTTTATAAATCCCGCCATGTCACTGATCCAGGTCTCCACACTTGGGGGCCTTGCATCTTTCCACTGCATCAAGATCCTCCGCCGGGGTACTAGAGACGCAAAGGCCAAAAGACCGGCCTCGTTCGCCTCCTGCACTCCCGGCTCCGCCGCAACTCCAAAAATCGCGAGTCCCCAACTTGGTTTGACCCTGGATCCAACCACCCTCGACACCGTCCCCGCCACCCCCTTCCAGAATTCTTCCAGTGCCAGGCATGCCCAGAACATATGGGCATGATTCGCTGGACTCCCCGAACACCTGGTGCACCTGTTCTCACCCCCAAAGAACCTGCTCATCCGAGTCACAGACATATGGGCCCGATGCAGCACCTTAAATTGGATGAGACTAAGCCTCGCACATGAGGAGGAAGAGTTGACCCTCTCCAAGGCATCCGCCCAAGTCCCATCCTCTATCTGCTCCCCTAGTTCCCCCTCCCATTTAGCCTTCAGCTCCTCCACTGACGACTCCTCCACCTCCTGCATTACCTTATAGATGTCAGACACCTTCCCCTCTCCGACCCACACCCCCTAAAGCACTCTGTCCATCGCCCCCCGCGAGGGCAGCAAAGGAAATTCCTCCACCTGTCGCCTAGCAAACGCCTTTACCTGCAAGTATCTGAACATGTTCCCTTGGGGGAGCCCAAATTTATCTTCCAGTTCCCCCAGGCCCGCAAACCTCCCGCCAATAAACAGGTCCCTCAATTTACTGATGCCCACCCTATACCACCCCCTAAATCCCCCATCAGTGTTCCCCGGGATGAACCAATGATTTCCACCTAATGGGGCCTCCATCGAGCCCCCTGTGTCCCCCCATGCCGTTTCCACTGTCCCCAGATTCTTAGGGTTGCCGCCACCACCGGGCTCGTGGTATACCTCGTAGGAGAGAGCGGCAACGGCGCCGCTACCAAGGCACCCAGGCCCGTACCTCTACATGACGCCATCGCCATTCTTTTCCATGCCGCCCCCCTCCCCTCCATCACCCATTTATGCACCATTGACACATTGGCCGCCAAATAGTACCCCAAAAGGTTGGGCAATGCCAGCCCACCTCTATCCCTCCCTCCCTCCAGGAAAACCACCTTCACTCTCGGAGTCCCATGCGCCCACACAAAGCTCAAAATACTGCTAGTCACCCTCCTAAAGAAGGCCCTGGGGATGAAGATGGGCAGGCACTGAAAGAGGAACAAGAACCTCGGCAGCACCGTCATTTTGACGGACTGCACCCTCCCCGCCAATGACAATGGCAGCATGTCCCACCTCTTGAACTCCTCCTCCATCTGATTCACAAGCCTGGTGAAATTACGCTTGTGAAGAGACCCCAGTCCCTGGCCACCTGCACCCCCAGGTACCTAAAACTCTCCCCTGCCCTCCTAAGCGGGAGCTTACCAATTCCTTCCTCCTGGTCCCCAGGGTGCACCACAAACACCTCACTCTTGCCTAGATTTAGTTTATAGCCTGAAAAGATCCCAAACTCAGCTAGCAGCTCCATCACCCCCGGCATCCCTCCCACCGGGTCCGCCACATACAGTAGCAGGTCATCGGCATACAACGACACCCTATGTTCCTCCCCACCCCGCACCAAACCCCTCCACCTTCCTGAATCCCTCAATGCCATCGCCAACAGTTCGATTGCCAATGCAAACAACAAGGGGGACAGGGGGCAACCCTGCCTGGTCCCTCGATAAAGCCGGAAGTACTCCGACCTCCTCCCATTCGTGGCCACACACGCCATCGGGGCCTCATGGAGCAGCCTCACCCATCTAATAAACCCTTCACCAAATCCAAACCTCCCCAACACCTCCCATAAGTACCCCCACTCCACTCTATCAAAAGCCTTCTCCACATCCAGCACCACCACTATCTCAGCCTCCCCCTCAATTGCCGGCATCATGATGACATTCAACAACCTCCGCACATTCGTGTTCAGCTGCCTTCCCTTAACAAAGCCTGTCTGGTCCTCGTGCGCTCTAAGATTCTTAATGATAATAGGATTACCACACATAGCAAGACCTGCCTTAAAGTCAGCATTGCACAATTAGATCTGTAAAGGGTAAACTGACTGGTCTGCTTCAATATCGTGCCAAATAGATGAAGGGTCCTTTCTAACCTAATCCCTTACAAACATTAAATAAGAGTCCAACTGATATAACCAAATATTCGGGACATCCAGATCTCCCTTAGCCCCCAGGAGCTGGAGCGTAACAGACTTAAGGTGAGGCTTTTTCTTGTTCCAGATAAATTAACTAATCATTCCGTTGATTTCCTTTACAACTCTAGCCGACAGTAGTAGGCAACATCTGCAGGCAACATCTGCAGGGTATACAACAATATGGGTAACACGTTCATTTTTAATTAGGGAATCCTTCCCAGCCCAGGCACCAGCAGGGCTGACCAACGTGTTAAATCCCACCTAATAGACTTAATCAAACCAAGGGAAATTGGCCCCATATAACTGCCTGAAGGAAAGGGTAATTGAAACACCCAGATAATTAAATCCCAAGGGGGTCAATCAAAAAGACAAATTAGTGAGAGGAGGAGGTTTACCTCTCAACTCACTAATTCACCAACATAGCCTCAGATTTAGTAAAGTTGATGTTATAACCAGCGAAGGCATTAAATCTATTCATCACACCAATAATGGTGAGACACCCAGGTTCGACACAAACAGCAGTGTGTCATCTGCATAAAGTGTAATCTTGTGTTGCCTCCCCCGACATTCTAGTGCTGATATCCACGATATTTCCTGATAGTGTTTGCTATGGCTCAGTATGCAATGAAAACAACAAGGGAACAGAGGCCCATTTCTGAAAAGCCCGAATCACAATCAGCAGTCTTCTAACATTGTGACTGAAAAATCTAACGATAATAACCCCACTCTGGCCTTCCTGAACAATCATCGGAAGGACCTTCCAACCTTCTTGCCAGACCTTAGACTTGCCAGACAACAACTTCAGGAGAGAAGTTGTCCTGAATGAGGCACATTCCTTCGTATCATTACCTGCTTTCCAAATTAAAGAAATATTATCCTCACAAAGTGTCGGTCGCAACAGCCATTCCTCAAAAGAATGATAACACATGCCCACCAATGGTTCCAACAACAGATCTTTAAACCCCCTACACAACTCCCACCCCAAACTATCCAATTGCAGGACCCTGCACAGCTGAAGCTCCTTAATGCCAGCAGCCACCTCACCTTTATGAAGTCTTACAACACCAGGTTAAAGTCCAACAGGTTTATTTGGAATCACAAACTTTCATAGCGTAGCTCCTTCATCAGCTGAGTGAAGAGGTAAGTTACACAAATACAGCATAGATAGACAAAGCCAACAATGCAAGATGATACTTTGAATGCAAGCCGTTGCAGATAATTAAGTCTTTACAGGTCCAGATGGTACAACTGAATCTGAGAAAGCCAGGGAGAGCGCTGAGTCGAGAGACCTCTCAGGGATCAGGCTGCCATATTAAAATGGCGGCTTCACCTCCGCTGAATCTGCCTGCACCCCTTTATCACCAAATGTCTTGACATTTTTCGGCATATTTTTACCAATACTCATCCGGAAGTTCCCATACCAGCCTCCCCGAACAAGTGCCAGAATGTGGCAACTAGGGGCTTTTCACAATAACTTCATTTGAAGCCTACTTGTGACAATGAGTGATTTTCATTTTCAAGTCTTGCAGGGACATAATATCAATGACTAATTCAAGTAATAAGCAGATTAGGGCCAAATAAAAAAGATAAATGATGGTTTATAAGTGAGCAGCACCAGAACCCGCAGAAATGCGACTATTCCCATGCTTGCTTCACGTGGTCCCCAAATTACCTCAGATTAAGGGAGAGTAGAATGTGGAAAGCTGGCCAGGAGTGTGCTGGAAAAGAATAAAATTGAATTGAATAAAACTTTCATTTTTAGTCGCATTCACCTTTTAGCATTGTTTGTTGTCATTAAAAATGAATTACAACTGCAAGGAACACTTAGAAATTGTTTTGGTAGAAGGCCCATCTTTAATCTTTAAAAATAAGTTCAGATATTCCACATATTTCAATTTCACACTTCATCTTAAAGAATGCACTTCATTACATTCATAATTTGGCTGTTTTGTCAGGCTACTGCATTTATAAGTAATACTACCTGTGATTTTATTCAGTGTGGACAAAATAATTGTTTTCAATGATGTGCTGATAACCCAAATTGTATTCAGTGTATTAAATCATTCACAACTCGTGCAAATAAATACTACATGCCAGAAAACTAAATAGAACAATTGAAGAGGCTTACAAAATGGAGAAACTGAGAAAGGAAAGGAAGTGAGGAAAGAAACAGAGGGTAAAAGGTGCTTGAGAGCCATCGGGAATTGGAATTCAGAGGGAGACATTATCAGAGGCATGTACGTTGATCATCTACAAGAATTCCAGCAATGACAACCATTAAACAAACCTGCTGTCTCTTTCAGCTTTTCCCATGTTACTTGGGTCACCACAATGCTGGTTAATTGCCTTCATTTCAACTATCTTTAAAAAAAATTTTGGCAGAGGTTTAACAGCTGGATGCCTTTCCTGCTGCCAACCCTCCCCATTTATCCAAGCTTGGAGACTAGCACCAATACATGTTGGCTTGCCTGCACCAGTAGCTGAATTGCTTCATAGCCAACAAATCCTGGAGTGGGATTTGAACCCAGTGCCTTCAAGTTGACAGGCAGGAGAGCTGCCTACTGAAGACCTTTAGTTCCCTGACAAATACAAATTGCTTAAAATTAACTATTTCTGGCCTGCTGACTTAGATTTAGATGATGAGAATAAGGTAGAAAATAAAACTATGATTCTACCTGAGTTTCATTATAGTGGGAACTGACTTTATGCAATTGGTATAACCCCCAACAGACCCATGAGGACAACCCGGTTAATCTCCCTGTGAGCCTTGCGGAGTACTACTTTCCCCACTTTAATCGGAAGATAAACTCCCCACTAAAGGACTGGTCTGAGGCATTCAAGACAGGTGACCCTGACCCCTACAAGAAATCCAGGAACGACCTCTGCAAAGTCATTTGGGTTGCCAAGAGACAATACCAGACTAAGCTAGAATCCCAGACTAACGTCACAGACTCCTGTCGGTTGTGGCAAGGCTTAAATACCATAACGGGCTACAAAGCAAAGCTGAATAAAGTCTCTGGCAGCAACGCACCCCTCCCCGATGAACTCAATGAATTCTATGCTCGGTGCAAGCAAGGAACCATCAAACTGTTGTTAACTTCCCCATCAGCCTCGGACGCACTGTCATAGCTTCCGAAGTCCGATCGGCCTTCTTGAAAGTGAACCCTCGGAAAGCAACGTGTTATGAGGGGTCCCTGGTCGTGCACTTAGATCCTGTGCGGACCAACTGGCAGATGCATTCGTGGACATCTTCAACTTCTCCCTACTCTGTTTCAAGGTTCTCACCTGCTTCAAGTGATCATACCAGTGCCTAAGAAGAACCAGGCAACGTGCATTAATGACATTGATCATTATGAAGTGCTTCGAGTGGTTGATCATGAGGCACATCAACACCATACTCCCAGAATGCCTTGATCCACTGCAATTTACATACTGCCACAACCAGTCCACAGCAGACTCCATCTCCGTGGCCATACACTCAACCCCAGAGCATTCCGACAACAAAAACTCCTATGTCAGACTCCAATTCATTGACTAGATGAGGGAGATAAAGAACATAGTGGAGTGTGTAACAACAACAATCTCTCTCTCAATGCCAGCAAAACTGAAGAGCTGATCATTGTCTTCAGGAAGCAAAGTATCATACACACCACTGTCTGCATCGATGTTGCTCAGCTGAGATGGTTGACAGCTTCAAGTTCCTAGGTGTGCACATCACCAACAATCTGTCCAGGTCCACCCACGTCAGCGCTATGACCAAGAAAGCTCAGCAGCGCTTATACTTCCTCAGGAAACTAAGGAAATTCGACATGTCCACATTGGCTCTTACCAACTTTTACAGATGCACCATAGAAAACATCCTACCTGGCTGCATCACAGCCTGGTATGGCAACTGCTCAGCCCAAGACCGTAAGAAACGACAGTGAGTCGTGAACACAGCCCAATCCATCACGCGAACCCACCTCCCATTCATTGATTTTGACTACATCTCCCGCTGCCCTGGGAATGCGGGCAGCATAATCAAAAACTGCTCCCACCTGGGGTATTCACTCTTCCAAATTCTTCCATCGGGGAGGAGGTACAAAAGTCTGAGAACACTCACTAACAGGTTCAAGAACAGTTTCTTCCCCGCTGTAACCAGACTCCTGAATGATCCTCACATGGACTGATCTGATCTCTTCACACATCTCCTCTACTGAGTAGTGCTACACTCCTGTATGCTTCACCTGATACCTGTATATTTACATTGTGTATTTATGTACGCTATATATTTTTCATGTATGAAATGATCTGTCTGGACTGCACGCAGAACAATACTTTTCACTGTTCCTCAGTACATGTACCAATAAAACAAATCCAATGCAATCCACTATGGGCCTCTTTCATGCCACCCATTTCATACACCTCCCCTTCAAGCCCCTACCTTCATACCCCCCCCCCCCCCCGCTATTCATGCTGCCCCTCCAGTTCCTCCTTTCAGCTCCTCCTTCATGCCCCCTGTCACGCCCCCTTTCATGGCCATGCCATCTCAGGCCCCTCCCCTTATCAGTGCCTCTTGGCACCCTGGCACTGTTCCCAAGCAACCTGGCCGCTCCCCTTGGAACCCAGGCTGTGCCAATCTGGCCAGGGTGCCAAGGGCAGTTCCAGTAGGATGTCCTGCCTGTCTTTGACCACCCGGGTTTCCAATGGCCTCTGAGCCCCCATAGCATGGTCATCATGTCTGGGCCCCATTCATAGAGACCAGTAGTGATTCCTGCTGGCCTCAGCTGTGATGATAGGGCTGAGACTCCCAGGAGCAGGGAGATCCCAGCTTTCAACAGGCTGAGCATATTTAAATGAGTTTAAAGACTCATTTTCATTGCTAGTCTGGTTCACCAGAGTGAACCTGATCGTGTTGGATGCTGCAGGCCAGGAGCACCGAGTTCCATTTGGCATCCAGCATGAACCCTGTTTCGGCGCTCTCCCGCTATTCTCCAGGAATACCACTCCCAGCAACACTGAACCTGAAATAAGAATTTAAAGTTTCAAGTTTTTAAAAAGGCACACATCAAATGCATTAACTGTCTAAGCCATCTTAAGGCTGTAGCATAATAGGAACAATTAAATGTAGTAAAGAGTTACATTTGTAATCTAAATTATTCATATTGCATAAATGATTTAAATAGCATTAGCTTGTAATCTCAATATGCTGCTATTACTAAATACATGCAGATTTATTTTCCATATAGATATAGACATAGATATAGAGAAATACAGCACAGAACAGGCCCTTCGGCCCACGATGTTGCGCCGAACTTTTGTCCTTGGTTAATCATAGAATTTTGGACAATTTTTCATGGCCAATCCACCCAACCTGCACATCTTTGGACTGTGGGAGGAAACCGGAGTACCCGGAGGAAACCCACGCAGTCACGGGGAGGATGTGCAGACTCCACACAGACAGTGACCCAAGTCGAACTTGGGACCCTGGAGCTGTGAAGCAATTGTGCTATCCACAATGCTACCGTGCTGCCCTTAAGAAGTTAACCTACACTCCCTTATTCTACCCTAATCCAAGTACCTATCCAATAGCCGCTTGAAGGTCCATAAATATTCCGACTCAACTACTACCACAGGCAGTGCATTCCATGCCCCCACTACTCTCTGGGTAAAGAACCTACCTCTGACATCCCCTCTATATCTTCCACCATTTATCTTAAATTTATGTCCCCTTGTAATGGTGTGTTCCACCCGGGGAAAAAGTCTCTGACTGTCCACTCTATCTATACCCCTGATCATCTTATAAACCTCTATCAAGTCGCCCCTCATCCTTCTCTGTTCTAATGAGAAAAGGCCTAGCACCCTCAACCTTTCCTCGTATGACCTACTCTCCATTCCAGGCAACATCCTGGTAAATCTCCTTTGCACCTTTTCCAAAGCTTCCACATCCTTCCTAAAATGAGGTGACCAGAACTGCACACAGTACTCCAAATGTGGCCTGACCAAGGTTTTGTACAGCTGCATCATCACCTCACGGCTCTTAAATTCAATCCCTCTGCTAATGAACGCTAGCACACCATAGGCCTTCTTCACAGCTCTATCCACTTGAGTGGCAACTTTCAAAGAACTATGAACATAGACCCCAAGATCTCTCTGCTCCTCCACATTGCCAAGAACCCTACCATTAACCCTGTATTCCGCATTCAGATTTGTCCTTCCAAAATGGACAACCTCTCACTTGTCAGGGTTAAACTCCATCTGCCACTTCTCAGCCCAGCTCTGCATTCTATATATGTCTCTTTGAAGCCGACAACAGCCCTCCTCACTATCCACAACTCCACCAATCTTTGTATCATCTGCAAATTTACTGACCCACCCTTCAACTCTCTCATCCAAGTCGTTAATGAAAATCACAAACAGCAGAGGACCCAGAACTGATCCCTGCGGTACGCCACTGATAACTGGGCTCCAGGCTGAATATTTGCCATCCACCACAACTCTCTGTCTTCTATCGGTTAGCCAGTTTGTTATCCAACTGGCCAAATTTCCCACTATCCCATGCCTCCTTACTTTCTGCATAAGCCTACCATGGGGAACCTTATCAAATGCCTTACTAAAATCCATGTACACTACATCCACTGCTTTACCTTCATCCACATGCTTGGTCACCTCCTCAAAGAATTCAATAAGACTTGTAAGGCAAGACCTACCCCTCACAAATCCGTGCTGACTATCCCTAATCAAGCAATGCCTTTCCAGATGCTCAGAAATCCTATCCCTCAGTACCCTTTGCATTACTTTGCCTACCACCGAAGTAAGACTAACTGGCCTGTAATTCCCAGGGTTATCCCTATTCCCTTTTTTGAACAGGGGCACGACATTCGCCACTCTCCAATCCTCTGGTACCACCCCTGTTGACAGCGAGGACGAAAAGATCATTGCCAACGGCTCTGCAATTTCATTTCTTGCTTCCTATAGAATCCTTGGATATATCCCGTCAGGCCCGGGGGACTTGTCTATCCTCAAGTTTTTCAAAACGCGCAACACATCTTCCTTCCTGACAAGTATCTCCTCAAGCTTATCAGTCTGCTTCACGCTGTCCTCTCCAACAATATGGCCCCTCTCGTTTGTAAATACTGAAGAAAAATACTTGTTCAAGACCTCTCCTATCTCTTCAGACTCAATACACAATCTCCCGCTACTGTCCTTAATCGGACCTACCCTCGATTTAGACATTCTCATATTTCTCACATATGTGTAAAAGGCCTTGGGGTTTTCCTTGATCCTACCCGCCAAAGATTTTTCATGCCCTCTCTTAGCTCTCCTAATCCCTTTCTTCAGTTCCCTCCTGGCTATCTTGTATCCCTCCAGCGCCCTGTCTGAACCTTGTTTCTTCAGCCTTACATAAGTCTCCTTCTTCCTCTTAACAAGACATTCAACCTCTCTTGTCAACCATGGTTCCCTCACTCGACCATCTCTTCCCTGCCTGACAGGGACATACATATCAAAGACACGCAGTACCTGTTCCTTGAACAAGTTCCACATTTCACTTGTGTCCTACCCTGACAGCCTATGTTCCCAACTTCTGCACTTCAATTCTTGTCTGACAGCATTGTATTTACCCTTCCCCCAATTATAAACCTTGCCCTGTTGCTCGCACCTATCCCTCTCCATTACTAAAGTGAAAGTCACAGAATTGTGGTCACTACCTCCAAAATGCTCCCCCACTAACAAATCTATCACCTGCCCTGGTTCATTACCAAGTACTAAATCCAATATGGCCTCCCCTCTGTTCGGACAATCTACATACTGTGTTAGAAAAGCTTCCTGGACACACTGCACAAACACTACCCCATCCAAACTATTTGATCTAAAGAGTTTCCACTCAATGTTTGGGAAGTTGAAGTCGCCCATGACTACTACCCTGTGACTTCTGCACCTTTCCAAAATCTGTTTCCCAATCTGTTCCTCCACATCCCTGCTGCTATTGGGGGGCCTATAGAAAACTCCCAACAAGGTGACTGCTCCTTTCCTATTTCTAACTTCAACCCATATTACCTCAGTAGGCAGATCCCCCTCGAACTACCTTTCTGCAGCTGTTATACTATCTCTAATTAACAATGCCACCCCCCCACCTCTTTTACCATCCTCCCTAATCTTGTTGAAACATCTATAACCAGGGACCTCCAACAACCATTTCTGCCCCTCTTCTATCCAAGTTTCTGTGATGGCCACCACATCGTAGTCCCAAGTACAGATCCATGCCTTAAGTTCACCCACCTTATTCCTGATGCTTCTTGCATTAAAGTATACACACTTCAACCCATCTCCTTGCCTGCAAGTACTCTCCTTTGTCATTGTTACCTTCCCCACTGCATCACTACGTGCTTTGGCGTCCTGACTATCGTCTACCTTAGTTGCTGGACTACAGATCCGGTTCCCATTCCCCTGCCAAATTAGTTTAAACCCTCCCGAAGAGTACTAGAAAACCTCCCCCCCAGGATATTGGTGCCCCTCTGGTTCAGATGCAACCCGTCCTGCTTGTACAGGTCCCACCTTCCCCAGAATGCGCTCCAATTATCCAAATACCTGAAGCCCTCCCTCCTACACCATTCCTGCAGCCACGTGTTCAACTGCACTCTCTCCCTATTCCTAGCCTCGCTATCACGTGGCACCGGCAACAAACCAGAGATGACAACTCTGTCTGTCCTGGCCTTTAACTTCCAGCCTAACTCCCTAAACTTGTTTATTACCTCCACACCCTTTTCCTACCTACATCGTTGGTACCAATGTGCACCACGAATTCTGGCTGCTCACCCTCCCCCTTCAGGATCCTGAAGACACGATCAGAGACATCCCTGGCCCTGGCACCCGGGAGGCAACATACCTTTCGGGAGTCTCGCTCGCGACCACAGAATCTCCTATCTATTCCCCTAACCATTGAATCTCCTATTACTATTGCTTTTCTATGCTCCCCCCTTCCCTTCTGAGCCCCAGAGCCAGACTCAGTGCCAGAGACCTGGCCGCTGGGGCCTTCCCCCGGTAGGTCATCCCCCCCAACAGCATCCAAAACGGTATACTTGTTTTGAAGGGGAACGGCCACGAGGGATCCCTGCACTGTCTGCCTGTTAGTTTTCTTTCCCCTGACTGTAACCCAGCTACTCTTGTCCAGTACCTTTGGTGTGGCTACCTCCCTGTAACTCTTCTCTATAACCCCCTCTGCCTCCCGGATGATCCGAAGTTCATCCAGCTCCAGCTCCAGTACCTTAACACGGTCTCTGAGGAGCTGGAGTTGGGTGCACTTCCCGCAGGTATAGTCAGCGGGGACACCAGTGGTATCCCTCACCACCCACATCCTACAGGAGGAGCATGCAACTGCCCTAGCCTCCATCCCCTCTTACTTTACAAAATTAGCTGCCCCGTGGACCAACTGGACCTCCGCCCTCCGACTCCACTTCCAGTCAGCTGTACTCTAAACTCCTGGCTCCCTTCATATCTGGGGTGGGATTTTCCCACAACCAGTGGCGCAGCCCATCCCGGCGCCAAGAGTGGCATGAACCACTCTGGCGCGTGCCGTCCGGAAGTTGCGGAATCCTCCTCACTTCCGGGGGCTAGGCCAGCACGAGTTGGCGCATGCGCAGAACTGCCCGCGTGTTTCCTGCGAATGCGCAGGGGATTTCTTCTCCGCGCCAGCCATGGCGGAGCACGGCGGGAAAGAGTGCCCCTACGGCACAGACCCGCCCGCAGATCGACGAGCCCCGATCGCGGGCCAGGCCACTGTGAGGCCCTCCACCAGGGCCGGATAACCCGCGCCCCCCCGCCGAGTACCCCGCTAACCGCCCTCCAAGCCAGGTCCCGCCGGTATGGGCCATGTCTAATCCATGTCGGTGGAACTGTCCAAAAACGGGCGGCCGCTCAGCCCATCGGGGGCATAGAGAATTGCCGGGGAGTCCGCTGACAACGGCCCCCGACCGGCACGGTGCGATCCCCACCCCCACCCGAAAACCGGCGCCAGAGAATTCGGCAGCCAGTGTCAGAGCGGCAGTGTGGGGCCACGCATGCGTATGGCGATGACCGCAGCGGTCACACCATATAACATAGCACCAGCCCTGCGGGGACCTGACCTGCCAAATATGGCCCCACAGGCCACCCCCTGGCCACCCTCCACCAGTCCCCTCAGCTCTCGTGGAAGCGCTCCCCCTGCCCTGGCCAGCAGCACAGCATCTGGCCGAGTGTAGCAGTGCTGGACACAGTCCGCAGCCACCATGCTGTATTCCCACTCAGACCACACATCAACTGCGCATTTGGGAACTCGGCCCATCGGGGGTGAGGCATAGCCGGGAGGGCTTGTGATGACGTGGAAATGCTGTTTCTTTTATTTTTATTTAAATTTTTTTTTTAAATTTAGATTACCCAATTATTTTTTTCAATTAAGGGGCAATTTAGCATGGCCAATCCACCTACTCTGCACATTTTTGGGTTGTGGGGGTGAAACCCACGCAGACACGGGGAGAATGTGCAAACTCCACACGGACAGTGACCCAGAGCCAGGATCGAACCTGGGACCTCAGCGCCGTGAGGCAGCTGTGCTAACCACTAGGCCACCGTGCTGCCCGGAAATGCTGTTTCAATGGCATGTGACGCGATGACACCATTTCGGAGGGGGCGGAGACTCGAAAACCAGTGTCAAACAAGTGTCAAACCGGCGCCACCGCCATTTTGGGCGTCGTAAGGGAATATTCACCCGATTGCCAATTACGATATCGGCATCAGGCAGTGAAGAGTCCCACCCTAAGTGTAATGCCAATGGAGAATCATGGTCTTTTACGACAGAAAAACCGGCGCTGCACCTGGAGAGATTGCACTAACGTTAAGGGGCTTGCACTGGCGTCACGTGGAACACAATCGATTCTAATTGCAGGATTCGCCGTGTCCGAGATTGAAACTAAAAGGCTGGCTTTTAAAAGTCATTGAAACAAAATGTTTATTGAGTAATATATAACTCTGCACCCCTCCATGTACTCCTAACACACCCCCTCATGGAGGATAGCCGGACCCCCACCCTGCCCCACATGCCAGCACCCATACCAGTCGCCACCTGCGTGTGAGCTGGTCACTGAGGCCACCAGCTATCCATCACTTGGGCTGCATGAGTCGGATTATTTAACACTGTTGCCTTCTGTGTCTTCCTCCCCCCTCCCCCTCCCAAGAGAAGTTGGAGAAGACAGGAGGGGGAACCACTAGACCTGCGGCTTTTCACCATGGCAGAATGGAAGGCCCTGGACATGGCCGGTGGCCCGGAGGAAAGGAGGTCGCCGAGGTTGATGTCGGCCACGGGCGAGGAAGTGAGACCCCGTTTAGTTGTGGTTCCCCATGACATGTGTGTGGACAGCACCCCCAACCCCACCCTGACACCACCTTCACCCCCACCAACACCCTCACCCTACACCACCACCTGGGGTCGGAGGATGACACTGATTTTCCATCACAGCTCTGTCCAATACCCTCCACCATCCCAGAAACACTCACCTCGGTTGGGCATGTTAGTGAGGAGGTTCCTGGGACACGCTCTGATGCCCACCACAAGTTGACCCGGTACAGCAGGTGGAGGTAGGAGCACCCCAAGGGGCGGACGGTCAGTGGGCAGGCCGACCCCAGGAACTATAGTGATCTCTGTTTGTGTTAATACATGTTCAGTTAATGTAAAGTAAGTACAGACAAATAATCACGAGATGGCAACACTAACAGGACCTATAAAAGGAGTTTCCAGCTCTTTCTTAGTTAGTGTGTGTGTGGAGAACAGCGAAAGTGAAGACGTGATCAGATCAGAGTGTTGTGTATTACAATTATAATTGTTAATTTAATCTAAACTTACTAAGTTGTTTTACTAGTTTAGTATTGAAGTGAAAGAACTCACTAGTTTATTATATATTACTCAATAAACATTTTGTTTCAATTACTTTTAAAGGCAAAAGTGAACTGCACCATCGGGAATTCGGCCCATCGGAGGCAGAGAATTGCAGAGGCCCTGGAGAATACTGGGTCGGGCTGGCTAATGACATGCAAACGGTGTCTACTGTATGTTCGTTCCGTAACGCATTAATGCTGCTGTCGAGGTAACGGAGAATCGTGATTTGGCATCAAATCGACGCCTGCCGTGATTTTGGCATTGGAACCAATTCTCCGCCCAATCGCCTTTCCTGATCTTGGCGTTGGCCGATGGAGAATCATGCCCACTGTTCTCAAATGTCAAGGAATAGAGGGCGGGATTCTTCGGTTGCCGACGCCGAAATTGCGTTCGGCGATCGGCTGGAGAAAACTTGTTTCCGACCAAATCGGGGGCGATGTCGCATTTGCGATGCTCCACCCCCTCCAAAGCAGCGTACTGATGGCCTCTGGATGTTGCCTGAGGCCCACCCCCCCCCCCCCCAAACCCCCCCCCCCCATGCTCTACCCCCAACCGCCTGAGTTCCCGATGGCATCGGTCGCGTGTGGTATTATCCGTTCGGAACTCGGCATGGTGGCTGAGGACTCAGTCCAGCACCGCCACAGTCAGGGGAGGGCCGAACTGCCGGCAGGGAGGTCTTTGGCAGGGGGCACTGTTGTGGGGTGGTCCGGGGCGCATGAGCTAGCCGAAGGGGAGCACTATTTTGCAGGCCAGGTCCGTGAGTGGTGTAGCCACCGAAGTTGGCCATTCCCTAAATAAAAAATGGAGGAACGCAAAGCATACAGGTTAAAATGAACAATGTTTGCAGCACCAGCAGGATGCACCAAGCAAATGTGGATTCCGTCTGCTAAGAGAGCAGAGAGCACCGAAACGAACATTCCGCATACTAATGAGACAATCTCCGGGATAGTTAGCATATTAATGGAACGATCCCAGAGACAATGGACACAAATGGGGAAGTAACTGCAACATTGTATAGGATACCAGACACCCCGGCACCAGCGGGGTCCGAAAACAAAGCACCTGAAAGCCCGCCCAGTAGCCAAGGAACAGCCTCAGTATTGGGGGGATTCAAACATATCGATTGGGAAGAGACCCAATCGATTCCGAGCAGGTAAAGGGATCCGCCCAAAGGGGCGCGGATCCCTGGGACCTATAAAAGACAGGTTCCACACTTAGTTCGTTCTTCTTGTCCAGCCCTCCTCTCTCCTTGACCAGCCCTCCTCTGTGGACCAGCACCTCGACCAGATTTTGCCAAGAAGACCTTGAACGAGAGAGAGGAGAGGTTTGGGACAGCAGCCGCCAGCAAGTAAGTGTCTCACAACGATCGCTACCAGAGATAGACACTCCTGACCCCTTTTTAACCTAAACCAACCTGAAGTCTGCAGACAAGAGCAGAGCAAGAGGCCTTGCCCCCTGATCCGGCAGTTCCTTCGAGATAAGTATTTGTTTATTTAGCGGAAGGAATAGTTTAATCCTCTTAGCGTGTGCATGGGTAGTTTTATAATTGTATTATAATAAACTCAGTTGTTTGAACTTACTAATTGGTGTATGGTTTTATTGCTTTGAACTTCACCTTGCAACTTGTGGCGGTATCTTAACGATACCTGGCATCTCCAGAGTTAAGTAACGAAACAGAGCCAAATTGAGTGTTAAGCACACTCACCCAGAACGAGCAACAGCAGCCGGCGCCATGTTGCACAGCGCAGCCACGGACCCCGCAATTCTCTGGGCCGTATCGGCAGCTCGGATCGGGTGCTCTACACTATTTGGCTGATAGCCCTCAGCCAAACGGAGGTTTGGGGGCCATTGTACGGCGAGTTTTCAGTCGTAAAGAGCCACCGTTCTCACGCCGGCATGGGGACAAAGCCTCAGAATAAGAGATTTCAGCCCAGGGACGTATCAGCTGTGCAGGTAATCTATGCCTGCTCGTACACATCTTTGATGGTCACTCTCATCCATTGGTATATTAGGAGACACCATGCTTCTCTAACAGAAGAGAAGAGAACTGATGAAGCCCATCTATTGCTAGAAGTACAGGAGAGTGTCTTGTTAGAAATCTCCTTTAGAAACAACCATCTTCCCCTACGAAATTGCATATTTTAGCAGGTCCTGGAGACCTCCATGAGTGGAAATTCAGAGGTAGCCCAGAAATTGTTCCAGATGGGTTCTCTTGATAAAGGGTAGGCATGTCAAAGTTCTGCCCATCCACCGACCCTCCCCGTTTCCAAATGGAAAGTGGCAGATGGAAAACACAGTTTGCAATCCTGACAGACAATGGGCGGGATTCTCCCCTATGCGGCGGGGCGGGGGGTCCCGGCGTAGCGGAGTGGCGCCAACCACTCCGGCGCCGGGCCTTCCCAAAGGTGCATAATTCTCCTTCTCCGCAACTTTGGGGGCCAAGCCCTTACATTTAGGGGCTAGGCCCGCGCCGGAGCTGTTGGCACCACGCCGACTGGCGCCAAAACCGGCACCAGCGGCCTTTGACGCCTGCCGCCGGAGCTGGTCGAAAGGCCTACACCGGTTCGCGCATGCGCCGGTGGATGCGCGCTGGGGGATTCTCTTCCGCGTCCGCCATGGTGGAGGCAGGGTGACATGGGGCAGCGCGGTTGTGGCACGCTCCATTCATCTGCATGAAATTTCTAAACTCTGCACTGGTAAACGATGTCCCGTTGTCGGAGACCTGAACCTCTGGCATGCTGTGCATGCTAAATGCAAGCCTGAGCTTCTCGCCAGTCGCTTTCAAAGTCATTGATGACATCCTGTGAAAATCCAGCCATTTGGAGTATGCGTTGATGAGGAGAAGGAACATGGACCACTGAAAAGGTCCAGCAGAATCAGCATGGAGATGCACCCATGCACGACCATGCCATTCCCAGGGATGAAGCAGTGCCACAGGTGGGAGCCTCCGCTGCTCTATGCACACTATGCACTGTTGGGTGATCCGCTCAATCTCCATGTCCAACACCGGCCACCACATGCAACTTTGGGTGAGCATCTTCATCTTAGACATGCTGGGGTGTCCATTATGGAGTCTGCCAAGATGGGGCCTTGTCCCTTGTGCAGAACCATCACATGTGTCTCTCAAAGAGCATACCATCTTTCTACGCCAAATTCAGTGACATTCAAGGTAAAAGCACTGCGTTCACAAGGAAGGGCTCGATGCTGGGCCCCATACAACACCAGATGGCGAACCTTGGATAACAAGGGTCAGTCTGTGTCAATACACGTGTTGGATAACCATGACCAGCAATGTGTCCATAAAATGCATTGCAGCGATGATCTCATTGCCGCTGGGTGGTGTCGGCGGAACTCATCAGCTTTGCGATCTGCGTTGCCTTTTTACCTCAATGAATGCCAGCTTCTGTGGGAACCCCTACGTCCACTCCTTTTTATTTTTGAGTAAATTGGGCATGGAGGGGGTATCATTATAGTCGCAAGGCCTGAGATGAATTTTCCGTAATAATTTATGAGCCCCAGGAACAAATGGAGCTCTGTCGCGCTTCTCAGCACGGGCGCCTGTCAGATTGCCCGTACTTCAGCTCCAACTGGGTGGAGGCCCTCCCAGGCCATGTGATAACTCAGATTGGTCATCTCTTGCTTATGACAAATGCTCTTATCTCTGTGGAGGCGACGCTGGACTCTTCAAAGTGATAGAGCACCTCGTCGAGGTTATTCAGGTGGTCCTGTTCTGATGTTCCCACGACCATGATGTCATCCAGATGGACTGACATGCGTGGCAACCCCTAATGAATCTCCATCACACGCTGGAAAATCGCACAGGCCGATGATACACCAAAAGGCAACCTTGTATACTCATACAACACCCGATGTGTGCGCACCGTCATGCACTGACGAGACTCCGGGTCCTGGACTGGCTGGATGGACGTTTGGCTGGCATTGAGCTTGGTGAATCAGTAATTGCCAGCCAACTTGGCATACAGGTCCACAATCCGTGGCATGGGATATTGGTACAGCTTGGAGGCTCTACTCACCGTCAATTTGTAATTACCACAGAGGTGAACTGTGCCATCTGGCTTCATGATGGCAATGACCGGTGCTGCCCAATCTGAAAACCTCACCCACGGATGATCCTCAGGCCTTCGAACCAACCAAGCTCTGCTTCTACCTGGGGCAGTAGCATGTAGGGAACCGGGTGGGCATGAAAATACACCGTAGAGTTCATGTGGATCTTCGGCATGGCACTGCAGATCGTCACTAGCCCTGTCTTGAAGACCTTGGGGTATTTAGACACATCGTGTTTAGGCCTGCCGAGCCCATTTGGAAAACCCTCTGCCAGTCAATATGGAGGCGTTGTAGCCAGTGGCGGCCAAGCAAACTGGGGCCATCAATTTTCACCACAATCAGGGACAAACAAGCAAATCCCTGTCCATAGACCACTGGGGCCACCATGATTGCTGCTATGGCCAGCAGTTCTCTGGTGTACATGGCTAAATGCATGCCGAGGGGCTGGTTTAGCACAGTGGGCTAAATGGCTGGCTTGTAATGCAGAACAATGCCAACAGCGCGAGTTCAATTCCCGTACAGGCCTCCCCGAACAGGTGCCGGAATGTGGCGACTAGAGGGTTTCACTGTAACTTAACTGAAGCCTACTTGTGACAATAAGCAATTATTATTATTAACCGAGCCTCCTTGTCCTGTAGCATCAGGAGCTGAACTCCCATCCGGAGTTTCTCAAAAGTGGGTCGACCGACAACCAAGACGGCAGGTGGCACCTGTGTCCAGCTCCATTAGTGATGTGTGACCATTGATTTGAACTGTGGGTGTGACTTTGGGCAATGAAATGCAGTTCAGTTGCAGACAATCATCGGTGGGTTCTTCCACAAATAAAGTGTGGGACCAGGGCAGGCAGCCAGCCCTTGCAGAGTAGTGGATGGATGGACCAGCCCCCAATCACTGCTCCCTGCAGCCTCCCCGACCACAATGTCTGGGATCTTCCTTATCCGGATCTGAAGAGGGGTTCCGCCCTGTCATCTGATCCTCAGCCAGTGCCTGACCCCCAGTGCGCTGCTGCTCAGGGCAGAGAACCAGAGTTACCTGGCCAAGGGATTGCGCACACTGAGCTGAGGGCTTCAATCCCCAGCAATTCCTGTATGAACTGCTCTGCACTTTCCGGCAATAGAGCGATTTCTATGGCCCGTTTGACGTGCAGGTGAGGCTCTGTGATTAATTTCCACTGGGTCGCTGCTTTACACATTCCGCAGACCAATCTATCCCGCAGCATCTCAAAGAGGGTGGTGCCATATTCTCAGAATTCAGCAAGCTTCCTGAGACATGCCAAGAATTCTGTTATGGACTCCCCAGGAATCCGATCGGCCATTTTGAAGCTGTAGCACTGGCCGATGGCTGATGGCTTATGGTTGAAATAATCCGCACAAGTGGTACTAGATCCACAAACAACTTTGAATCCAGGGCAGAGGGGCATGTTAGGCTCTTAATCACACTGAAGTTGGGTTCCCCACAAGCCCTCAAGAATATCAAGGACTGATGCTCATCTCCGATAATGGCACTGGACCGCAGAAAATAGCACATTAGCTCAACATGTTATGATCAAACTTCAATACCTGTATCAAATGCACAGAGGCCTGTGAAGAGGCAGCTGGGTACATCGAAAATGGCATAGTCTGCAGCTCCACTTAATCCTCATCGCCAGTGTTGAGTTCACAGAAGCAGCCACATGGGAAGCATTAGGAACAAATGGTTTATTTACAGAGGTATGGAACTATTATGTATATAGGTCCCAGAATGGAATACTCGCACCCGGCTCACACTCAAACTGGGTTTTTATAGTCTGGTTGATCCAGGGGGTAGTGGAAAGAATGCACTGCCTGGGAGTGCAACTGAGGCAGGAAGTCTCACATATGTCATAATGTCACAACATTCAAAGCTATAGGCCAAGTGGTGGGAAATGGGATCAGAGAACATCTATGGCAGATTTTGTCGGTGCAGGTATGATAGGACAGAGGTCCTCTTCTGTATGATTCTCTAATTTTATGATAATTGGCACAAAACGTATATGCAGATATTGACTTCATTGATAACCGCTCTCATATCTTGTGACTCACAATCAACTAAAAGGTTTGGTTTTAACACTGGCCTCTATAGATGAGCTCACATGCCAACCTTCGAAAAGTATTTGTGTTTCTTTTTCAACTCTATTCAGCTGAGCAGCAGTGCATTTTAAAAATTCCCTTGACACTGTTTTTACTGATTATCTTCAGAGTATCATTAGGTGCTTTATCCACTTTCAGGTTTGCTATTAGAGAACAAATAAGCTACACCAGGGAAACTTTGTGTGATTAATAATTGATTCTGCTGCTTCAGATCTCTACAGAGCATGTAATGATGTTTTTATTATTATCTTAATATCGTCATAATTCTACATGCTATATTTTTTAATAAGTGCTGAGAGCTTACTTATGCTTGGAAAAATAGTCCCAAAATTAAGCAGGCTGCATAAAATAGCATAATTTTAATTATTTTGTGTTTGAAATTGCTCCCAATAAGTAACTCATTTTTAAAGGTCTCTTGATTTAATATCAGAGCGCTGAATAAGCATGGGGAATATGAAATCAGATTTATCAACAAAATAAATAAGAGTGTCACCCACCAAACACGCATTTGTTCGAAATCACTTTTCTTGAGTTAAAAACAAAAGATTATTGTAATCATGTAGCATCAATGGTTTTAACACCTGTTTGGTTAATTATGTACCTTGCCAGCAATTTAGCCACAACAGCGAACAATGATTACAATAGATCTTGGAATATCCTTGTCCTTCAAAGGAAATGAAATGAAAAGGCACAAGTCAGGAATTTGATGGAATAATCTCCACTTGCATGGATGAGTGCAGCTCCAACAGCACTCAAGAAGCTCGACACCATCCAGAACAAAGCAATCCACTTGATTGACAGTCAAACCACCACAATAAACATTCTCTCCCTCTGCCACCAATGCACAGTCGCAGCAATGTGTACCTCTATAAGCTGCGCTGAAGTGCAGGAAACCAGCACACCAAGACTCCTTTGACAGCACTTTCCAACACACAACTGCTATCATTTAGAGCGACAAGGGCAGCAGACATATGGGAACACCACCACTTGGAAGTTTCGCTCCAATCCACACACCATCCTGATAGGTAGAAAAATAGGTTGACAAGAGGAATCAAAGGGCGAAATTCTCCGACCCCCACGACGGGTCGGAGAATAGCGGGAGGGCCTTCCCGACATTTTTCCCGCCCTCCCGCTATTCTCCCCCACCCCCCGCCCAACTCCCGACCCGAATCGCTGCCGCCGTTTTTTTACGGCCGGCAGCGATTCACAGCTGTTCGATGGGCCGAAGTCCCAGCCCTTTACGCCGTTTTTACGAACGGCAAACACACCTGGTCTGGCCGTTCGTAAAAACGGCGTCACAAACTCGCTTTTCATAACCATGGCACCGATTGGCACGGCAGTACCATGGCCGTGCCAAGGGTGCCATGGGCCCGCGATCGGTGGCAGCGGGCCCGATGCCCGCGCACTCTTTCTCCTTCCGCCGCCCCGCAGTATCCATTCGCGGGGCGGCTGAGGGGCAACCCGGCCCGCGCATGCGCGGGTTTCGCGCAAATACGCGATGACGTCATCCGCGCATGCGCGGGTTGGAGTCTTCCAATCCGCGCATGCGCGGCTGACGTCATATGACGCGTCAGCCGGCGCTAACTCCGGCAAGCTGGCTTAACGATATTCGTTAAGCCCGTCATGCCGGAGCCTACGGCGTCGGGCTGCTAGCCCCGACCGGGGACCAGAATCGGTTCCCGGTCGGGAAGGGGCGCGCTGGCATCAAACCCGCCCGGGTTTGACGCCAGCTTTACGATTTCTCCCGTTTTGGGAGAATCGCGCCCAAAGAGTCTGCAAAGGCATAGAGATAGCTTACGTTAGGATTTTTCAAACTCAGGGTCGCGGCCCGTGGGTGGGTCACGGGCAGTCTCAGGAGGGTCGTAGAGCGATTGGTCGCGGTGTTCCCAATTGCGAGAGAGTCGCCCAATGGCAGCAACTGACTTTTAAGAATGCCGGCCGTGACCAGATTTTAAGAATGCCGGCCGCGACCAGCTTTTAAGTTGAGAAAGCAGGCTTCAACTGGCCTTTAAATACAAACGATGGAGTCTTACCGCCAGAGGTGGCACAGTGAGCAGGTCACGCACCGGCACATACACTGACGTCACGCATCCTGCACGTCCATGGTTTGGGTGGAAAATCATGGAGGAGAGATCCTCCATTTTGTAGCTGCCAGCAAGCAAGCAACAGGGTTGTGTGAAGAACTGAAGATGGATTCTTTTGTAATAAGGAAGAGAAGGCCAGAGACACAAACAGGCCAGGATCTCACAACTGAATATGTTGGAAAGAGCTTCTCGGGAGAGTGCATGGTAGGACAAAATAGTCCTGGTGTGAGTTGATCCAGGGCCTCTGGTGAACAAACAATTAAGAAGAAACTGAAATCGGGAACAAAGCAGTGTAAAGATTATTTTTTGGGGTATGCCTTTAATTGTGCCAATGCAATTCAGGATGTAAAGCCCATATGTGTTATATGTAAGGAAATATTGGCAAGTGAAAGTTTTCAACCCTCAAAGTTTCAAAGGCATTCGAACATGGCGAGTTCAAGGACATACCTCTTGATCTTTTACAAAGAATGCAGCAAGAACTTAAATAGTCAGCTGAAGTCCTTAGCAGAAATGTAACATTAAATGAGAAAGAAAGTGTGATCGTGAGAACCAAGCAGGCTCACTTGCCGCATTAAAGATAAGTGAAAATGGTGTGTCATGAAGGGCAGCCGGTGTAGGTCACGAAAGCCGACTGACATGGGTCACGAAAGTCGGACGGTTGGTAAAAGTGGGTCCTGGGAAAGAATGTCTGAAAAGCACTGGCTTACGAGAGAGGCAGAAATTTGGCAGATGGGATATAATGGGAAAAATGGTAGCTTGTCAGCTTTGTTGGGAAGAAGAGAAAAGCAGATTAATTAAATCAGCACAAGTCTATGCCCCTTTATTTTTGAATATATGATTTTTCAACTTTTAACTGACTGGAAATGTTGCAATTTGAACTGAGTAAGAAGTCTTACAACTCCAGGTTAAAGTCCAACAGGTTTATTTGGAATCACAAACTTTTGTAGCGTAGCTCCTTCATAAGGTGAGTGAAATTTATTAGCGACTCACCTGATGAAGGAGCTACGCTCCAAAAGCTCGTAGCTTTTGGAATCGTCCACTGTAGACTTCAATGGCAACACCCACTTCCTGCCGTGCCATGTTAGAAATTATATTTGCATTTATTTTAATATCACAAATTCTCATGATGAAGGCATCTCACTGTAATTACACCCATGTTGGATCAAAAGGCTATGCCATTGTCTGAATAGACCCGTACCATTCACAAGCTGTATAAGTGGCATGCACCTGGCGGGCTGCATTTCACTCGACATTTCAAGGCCTGCTTAACCTCAGCTCCTCCAGCTCCAGGCCAGGCTGCACAGATAACAGACATTAATATCACAGTGGCTTCAGAGCAAGTGGTAAGGTAGAGCAGACAGTGGTGTTGAGACTGGGAAGGGGGAAGACAAGACAAATGCAACGGAACGGATTGGAAGGCAAAGACTTGACTGGGTGGGCTGGGAGTGAGAAGTCCTCAAGGCCAGAATAGGAAGTGAACTAGAGCAGAATCAGTGGCAGAATGGGCAGTGAGCTGAGTAAAGAAGGGCTTCAGCAGAGATCACTGAACTTACAAAGACTGTCCTTGTCCCTGTCCAAGGAAGATGTGGGCATGTTCATCCATTGTTGGTTGGGCCAGTAAGGTATGAAGGGCCTGGTCACCACCTCATGAATGTGAAGTCCAGGTGGTTTCAGACATAATATTGAACTGCAGATGGCACAGTTACAGTCAGGGGTAGCATTTACTACCTATAAGTTTAGTGGGTGCTCAATGGCTCATGGAGAGGTAGGGGAGGGGTGTCCCTGTGATATAGGCCTCAAGATGGGAGGAGTATGATGTGTTGGGTAAGCTGGGTCTACAAGGACTGCGTTTACTGCAGTGGTGAGAGAGACAGGCTTCCAACACTTGAAGAAATGCAACTCGATTTTATTGAACACTTAACTATTAAACATGCTTTAACTGTGGGTTGACACTATGCTGACTTGACTGGAGACCTGAGGCTAACCTGACCAGACTATCTTACTACCACATGGTGTTAGTTCTAGTTGCTGCTCACGGGCTCTGACTGTCTCAGAGTCTGAATCCAGAGAGAGCGGGAAAATTAGTGCCCTCTGGCTGTATAGTGGTCGTGTCCTGTCTGGTGATTGACTGCTGTGTTCTGTGTGTTCACTGGTCATCCTGTGTGTCAATCACTGCCTGTCTGCACTCCATCATATACCTGGATGTATATTATGACAGGGTAAGATCCACATTGGGCATAGGTACATCCATAGCAATCAGAGGGTAGGGCAAGGAGGATAACTGATAACTATTTGAGGTCGGCAAACCTGTACATTCAGTTCCTCCTTGGTGATGGGTGGAATTTGCACAGTCACACAGTAAAACCTCAGCACCACCATCTTTCAACCTGAAGCTACTGTGATCTTGGAAACTGTCAGAGCACTGCCAAGAAATGAGGAGCCTCAACTGAAATGAACCTCTTGAAACACAGTCACTCACTTGTCAACAACATGTAAAGGAACCTTTGAGGCTGATGTTCACTCATGTTTTTCTTCAATGTTCCAGATGGATGGCGTAATTAATGCTGCCTTCAACATTGCATGCAGGTAAGAGGAAGGCAGAGAAGAATGCAATGTTGGCACGAGGCACGGCAAAGGGAGGTGTATCACGCAGGTGAGCAACAGGCAGGACTGTCCCCACCAGACCCAGAGGATAAAGCTCACAGATCCACTGTGCAAATCCAGCTCGCAAGGCTGGCAGAGTGCAGAAGACACACATCATTCTTCCAGAGGAGCGAGAATTGGTGTCATCGACACCTGTGCATGTCCAGAATCTGGTTTATCACATCTGCCACCTTCTGAACACAAGGGGCTGGCTCCTGTTGTCCCTGGGTGTTTGGCTATGCCTAAAAGGGAGAGTAGAGATAATTATTGCATTGCAGCAGACCTCAAAGCATAACAATGCACTCACAATCCCGCTGTCTGAGGAGCAGCTGGCGCAGGATCCTCACTTGTGTTTGAACAGCAGACGTCACCATTATCACTGGCATGGTCTCGGTCCTCTCCAGCCAGGTGAACAGGGGAATGAAGGCCTTTATCTTAGGCATACCACCAGGGACCCATCATTCCTATTGTGGGTGAACTCGTCCTGCATAAAGACAGATGGAGAGAATGTGACCAGGTCACTTGGCAAGGCAGATGATAAGGATGCCTGTCTTGTGTGGCTGCTGAGTCGAGCTGTGCAAAGGATGAGTATACGAATGGTGAACAGGATGGGAGCCCAGGTGGAGATGTCAACGTGTGTTTAAGAGAATGAGTAGCGATCTCCCTTGAGCTGAAAGTGTGTGAGATCCCTGCAGAGTGTCATCCTGCGAATGTCTGATGGTGCTTGTGGAGGTATGAGTTGAGAGTGATGAGATGTTTGACTTACGAACAGATGAGATCATTCATCCTCTTCCAAATGACTGATCTCTGGAAAGGCTGTGCACAGCTGCGGTGTAAATGATTTGCTTAGGTCATGGTGAGGCAGGCAACCCACAGACCGCCCACCACCCATGATGAGATGTGTTCCCTTTTGAGCATATTTAATAAAGTGAGAAGCAAACAATCAGGTGCGAAAACCCACTATTGTGGCCAGCAGGAAAAATACAATTTTTCCCGCCTCCCACCACACTGAGTCTATAGAGTGGAAAATCCTACTTAATGCTTCCCCTCGGGAGAAAATCTAGAATTAGGTGGTACATTTTCAAAATAAACAATTTTAGAAAGAGATGGGGAGGACTTTATTCTATCAGAGGACCATTAATCTTTGGAATTCTCTACCCAGACAGTAACGGATGTTTTTTCACTGAATATATTCAAGGCAGAGTTAGATAGATTTTTGATCTACAAAGGAATCTAGATTTGGGGGAGAAGGCAGCAAGTGGAATTAAGGCCAAGGTCAATTCAATTGTGTTGAATGGTGATCAGGCTCGATGGGCCAAATGCCTCAAGGCCTGCTCCTATTTCTTCTGTTTTTACATTTCTAATTACCCTTCCTCCTGCTCCTCCATCACCTTCATGACTTGACTCTTCAATCACCGGCTCCAATGCATCCCTTCCTGATGAGCTCAATGCATTCTGTGCACGCTTTGAACAAGAGGTCAGCGAAAGCAATCCCTCCACCTCAGAAGCCTCGGATGAACTTGTATTTGAGATCACCATTGCAGACGTCAGAGAAGCCTTCTTGAAGTTTAACCTTCGGAAAGCCACTGGCCCGGATGGGGTACCCGGACGGGCACTCAGGTCTCGCACGGATCAGCTGGCGGAAGTATTCGCAGACATCTTCAACCTCGCAGCACGGTAGCATGGTGGTTAGCATAAATGCTTCACAGCTCCAGGGTCCCAGGTTCAGTTCCCGGCTGGGTCACTGTCTGTGCGGAGTCTGCACTTCCTCCCCGTGTGTGCGTGGGTTTCCTCCGGGTGCTCCGGTGTCCTCCCACAGTCCAAAGATGTGCGGGTTAGGTGGATTAGCCATGCTAAATTGCCCGTAGTGTCCTAAAAAGTAAGGTTAAGGGGGGGGTTGTTGGGTTACGGGTATAGGGTGGATACGTGGGTTTGAGTAGGGTGATCATTGCTCGGCACAACATCGAGGGCCGAAAGGCCTGTTCTGTGCTGTACTGTTCTATGTTCTATGTTCTCTCGTTACAACAATCTGAGATCCCTATCTACTTCAAGAAGACGACCATCATCCCTGTACCAAAAAAAGGCCAAGCAACGTGCCTTAATGACTATCGTCCAGTGGCTTTGCCCTCCCGGATTGCCTTGATCCACTACAGTTCACCTACCACTGCAACAGGTCCACAGGAGACACCATCTTCATGGTCCTGCACTCTCCCCTGAAACACCTAGATAACAAAGACACCTATGTCAGACTCCTATTTATCGACTACAGCTCAGCCTTCAACACCATCATTCTGACGAAACTCATCTCTAAACTCCATGGCCTTGGCCTTGGCTCCTCCCTCTGCGAATGGATCCTGAACTTTCTAACCCACAGGCCACTATCAGTAAAGATAGGCACAACACTTCCTCCACGATCATCTTCAACACCGGTGTCCCACAAGGCTGTGTCCTCAGCCCCCTACTATACTCTTTGTACATCTATGACTGTGTGGCCAAATTCCTCTCCAACTCAATTTTCAAATGTGCTGATGACACCACAGTAGTGGGTCGGATTTCAAACAATGACGAGACAGAGTACAGGAATGAGATAGAGAATCTGGTGAACTGGTGCGACGACAATAGTCTCTCCCTCAATGTCAAAAAAACGAAGGAGATTGTCATCGACTTCAGGAAGCGTGGTGGAGAACATGCCCCTGTCTACATCAATGGGAACGAAGTAGAAAGGGTCGAGAGCGTCAAGTTTTTAGGTGTCCAGATCACCAACAACCTGTCCTGGTCCCCCCATGCCGACACTATAGTTAAGAAAGCCCACCAACAACTCTACTTTCTCAGAAGACGAAGGAAAGTTGGCATGTCACCTACGACTCTCACAAACTTCTACAGATGCACCATAGAAAGCATTCTTTCTTGTTGTATCACAGCCTGGTATGGATCCTGCTCTGCCCAAGAGCACAGGAAATTACAAAAGGTTATGAATCTAGCCCAATCCATCACCCAAACCAGCCTTCCATCCATTGACTCTGTCTACAATTCCCACTGCCTCGGAAAGGCAACCAGCATAATTAAGGAACCCACGCACCCCGGACATACTATCTTCCACCTTCTTCCGTCAGGAAAAAGATACCAAAGTTTGAGGTCACGTACCAACTGACTCAAAAAACAGCTTCTTCCCTACTGCCATCAGACTTTTGAATGGACCTACCTCGTATTAGGTTGATCTTTTCTCCACACCTTGCTATAACTGTAATATTATATTCTGCAGTCTCTCCTTCCTTCACTATGTACGGTATGCATTGTTTGTACAGCATGCAAGAAACAATACTCTTCACTGTATACCAATGCATGTAACAATAATAAATCAAATCAAATCAAATCAAAAAGACTCTCCTCTCCACCTTATTATTTAACAAAATGGTGGGGAATGGTCCTGGGGGTCCCTGGCTGTGGCCTCTTGCCTGTGATCTGCTGCTCCCACCTTCCGATCAGGTAACACACATTCCATCCCCTTTTAAAAATTGGGATAATTTTCATTTGTGTCCCAGCTGTTGGTTGAAATTAGTTGGTGACACTTTCTCCTGTTAAAATGCAGTGGCTTGGGGCAGCACGGTGGCCTAGTGGTTAGCACAACCGCCTTACGGCGCTGAGGTCCCAGGTTCGATCCCGGCTCTGGGTCACTGTCCGTGTGGAGTTTGCAAATTCTCTCCGTGTCTGCGTGGGTTTCGCCCCCACAACCCAAAGATGTGCAGAGTAGGTGGATTGGCCATGCTAAATTGCCCCTTAATTGGAAAAAATAATTGGATAATCTAAATTTATTTTTAAAAAAAATTTTTTTTTAATGCAGTGGCTACCATTTAATTCTGGAAATGTGTTGCTCTGAATAATTAGTTTATTTCCTTATAATCACTGTCAGTTATCTTTGGGACAGGTTAAAGTTTTAATATAGTAATTTAGCAGGCCAAATGGGGAAAAGAAGCAAAATTGCCATTGACATTAGTGTGGGTGATTGGTATGGTGTGTCACATATTTATCAGAAACATAAACTTCACAAATCCAATCTTTTGCAATTCTGTTGAGAATTGTGCAAATTGGGTAACATATTAATTAGTTGCGCTAATTACATTTGATTTGATTTATTGGATAATGGACTTTCCCAAACCATAAAATCCAGAGCTTTGCGAGACTTGGAAAATATAATCTCTCTGCTATTAGGAATAATTAGTGATGCATTATGCAAATTAAGCTTATTTTGCATAGATTGCTTCATTTAATTAAAAACATGCTCTCCGATAACTCAAAACCCATATCTCCCTGCTTTATGAACTAAAATTAATTAAATGCTTTTCCTATCATTTGCATCACTGGAGGAGTATTCTTTAAATACCCAATGTTATAGTTATTTTCATTTGGCCCAATGGAAACATTGTGCCTAGATACCAATTTTAAAAAATTACAGAAAAGGCAAACAGTAACTTCATGACCAAGGCTGTTGTGTATGATTCATAGTGCATTGTTCAAGCAGACAGTGTTTTGCAAGAAAAGTACACAACAATTTATTTGTTGAGAATGAGTGGACCTGAAGGTAATGTAAAATGCAAAAGATAACAATGGCACAATGCAAAGAAATGTCCTTATTTAAAACAACTGGGAAACATTTATTATCTAATCAAGCAAAGCAAATTAGCATACCGACTATTACCCCCATTGCCATTATCACCTTTTCAACAGAATTGATAATAATATATTTCTGTTCTTATTCTTCAAATAAATATGGAACAAAGTACACACCGACAAAATCAACAATACTTAAAACAATGGCAATCAATGTTATTTTCCTTAGTGCACTTAAATCTGTGACATAACCTTATTAAAAATTTTGTTTTGCCTTTTGCTGAGCAATTCTCCACAGGGTTGATGCCCCTTTCAATTAGAAGCTTTCTTCTGCCAACTGAGATTCGATTTCGTTTTGCTTCTAGTCACTGCTGTTTCTCCTGTTATCACAAACATCATCAGGTTTGAAGACTTCTGTGAATAAACTATCTGACATTATGTCGGCCCAACCCTGACTCTGTTATCAAAGCTGTCGACAAGGGTGGTGGTGCTATTGGCTGGCATACTGACCTCTACCTTGCGGAGACTGGGTAACAACTCTCAGAAACTCCTCCCTACGTCTCCTTGGACCAGGGCCCCCATCACCAAACATCAAACCGTTGTTTCCAGGACTGTCACTGAACTCCTATCCTCTGGTTATCGTCCCTCCACAGCTTCCAACCTCAAAGGCCTCCAACCCATACAGTTCACCACTACTTCCTTCCCAAAATCCACAAACAGGACTGTCCCGATAGACCCAGATGTTAACCTGTTCCTGCCCCACCGAACCCATATCTTCCTATCCTAACTTCATTCCCTCTCCTTTTGTTCAGCCTCTTCCCATCTATATTTGCATTTCATTTGATGCCCTATGTCATCTCAATAATTTCTAGTTCTCCAGCCCTAATTGCTCCCTCTTCACTATGATGTCCAAACCCTCTGCACCTCCATCCCCAAACAGGAGGGTCCGACTGCTCCACACTTTCTTCCTTGGGCAGTGGCCTGAACAATCCCCACCTGATCCCTCCTCCTGGCTGAACTTGTTCTCTTAATTAGCTATTTATCTTTAACTTGTCACACTTCCTGCAAATAAAAAGGGTGACTATGGGTACCCACATGGGCCCAGCTATGCCTGTCTTGTTGTGGGGTATGTTGAGAATTCCTTATTCCAGTCTTACCCAGATGCCCTTCCCTCACTCTTTCTTCGGTACATCGATGATTGTATCGGTTCCACTTCATGCCTGCTTCTGGACCAGGAAAAGGTTATGGGCAGAATTTCACATGTGACGTGTGTGCTTAGAGGGCAGAAATGGAAGCAGCCGCAACTCCCAGTCCCACCCATTAACTGGGAATCGTGATATTCTGCTGGCTGCCAGGCGCGTGATGAGATTTTTGCCCAATGGCAGCCTGTCACGAAGTGTAAAGTTGTCATGCAGAGGCTGGTGAGGTACAACTGCTTGCAGAATGGCCAGCACTGGTGGGCACAGCAGGCAGGAGGCGGGTTCCGGCAGCCTGTTAGCTCCTCATTTTCTGGACAACTGCCTCAGAACTCTGGCTAAGGCAGTCACAGTCAAGAAGGACATATTTATGCCCATGGATGGAAGGAGGAGGCCACCCACGTCATCAAGAAAGGTGTCCATTTGTTGTAATGAAGTGTGCGGGTTTCAGGGACGTCTCAGATCACACATCTGCCCATGCATCTCAAGGCTGGAGAGATGAGTATGACGCATGCTGTAATATTCTGGTGAGCCCAACGCAAACTGGAGGAACAGCACCTTATCTTCCATTTAGATAACTTACATCCTGTTGGATTTAACATTGCACATGCAAACATTTTTAAAAAATCAATTTAGAGTACCTAATTCATTTTTTCCAATTAAGGGGCAATTTAGCGTGTTCAATCCACCTACTTTGCACATTTTTGGGTTGTGGTTCCGAAACCCACGCAAACAGGGAGAGACTCCACATGGACAGTGACCCAGACGGTATCAAACCTGGGACCTCGACGCCGTGAGACTGCAGTGCTATCACTGCGTCACTGTGCTGCCCTGCAAACATAAACTTAAGTCACATAAGCACAACCAGGAGTTTGCACACACCATTTTCTGTAGATTATCCAGCTAAATATTATTGCTTTGAGTTGTGTGATTGTTGTCACCACTAAATTCTTATTGCTCACAAACCATCAGTGCCCAAAATGCTTGAATGGTTTCAACCTCATAAATGGCTGTGGATGTCCAAGGTATAAACCTTTATTAGACAGACATTTGGTCTCATGGAAGGTTCACTGTGAGGTGTTTGAGGTAGGGGTGATGCCCAAAGACACTGTGGGAGGGCAGGGCAGAGCTGGCTACCCAAATAAGTGCTAAATGGGGGCTTCCTTTGTATCCGTGCTAACTGCTTGCCCTCGTTTTCTGGCTGCCCAGGATCTGCATCTGTATCGATGTTGCTTTCCTTGCCTGAGGCAGGTGAATCTGCCATATATTCTTCCTGATCTAGAGACTTCACCCCTGCAGACAGCAAGGTTATGAAGAGTGCAGCAGACAATGACAATGAAAGACATTTGCTCGAGCGAATACTGCAGGGCGTCCCTGGATCAGTCCAGGCATCAGAACCTTATCTTTGTGGTGATATAACCACTGTAGATATGTGTACTTGCAGAAGGGAGATGTATGGCTGTACCTGTAATACAGGTTCCTCCGGTAAGCCCCTGCCGGCTAACTCCGCCCACAGGGAGCTGGTGTATAAATATGCATGTGAGTCACTGAGATCCTATTCTACAGCCGCCACCAGAGGGATAGCATCACACAGCAATAAAGCCTCGATTGTACATGTCTTGAGTCTTTGTGTGCAATTGTTAGCACCACAATTTATTGCTGTGTGATTTTCCTTACACCATGGACATCAGGATCAAGCCTGACCGTCTGCAGCTGGATCCGCAGTCGCCTCACGCCAGGAAAGACTTTGTTCACTGGCTTGCAGTCTTCAAGGCCTACATCTCTTCAGCAGACCCTCCCCTGACTGAGGCTCAAAAAAGACAACTCCTGTACTCAAGACACTCCAGTGTGTTTCCGCTAATTCGAGATGCGCCTGACTACGCCAGAGCTACGGAACTGCTCAAGGAGAACTATGCACAGTCGACGAACACCCTGTTTGCGAGACAGCTACTCTCTACTCGCGTCCAGTAGCCGGGTGAGTCGATTGAGGACTTCTGGAGGGCCCTTATACTTCTGGTACGAGACTGCGACTGCTGGGTCCTCACAGCCACAGAATTTACTCACGCGATGCCTTTGTTACATGCATTGCATCGGACCCCATCCGGCAACAACTGCTGGAAAGGGCTGCCCTCGACCTCACGGACACAAAGACTCGGGTGCTTTCAATGACGGCCGCATCCCGTAGTGCGCGATCTTACTCCGCTAGCCACTCGGCCCACCAGTCCTACCCCTCGTGGACCCCGCAAACGGCCACCCAGGCCCACCCGTCCTACCCCTCGTGGACCCCGCAACTGGCCCCCCCAGCAGCCACCCCCGCGCACTACGCCTGCGGTGCTCGTCGCACTGCGCTCCCTGTGGATCCCCACTGTAACTTCTGTGGTCAGCAGAAGCTCCCCCACCAATGCTGCCCGGCCCGCACCACGACCTGCAAAGCTTGTGGCAAGAAAGGCCACTTTGCAGCGGTGTGTCAGTCCCGGACGGTTGCCGCTATCGCGCCCCCGTTCCCCCCCTCGCCTCAGCCGATCGCACAATGGGCCCTGCTGCCCACTTCCCCCGACCCCACGTGCGATCAGTGGGCGCCGCCATCTTTTGCCGCCCTCACCACATGCGCTCCATGGGCGCCGACATCTTCATCCCCTACCACCATGTGCGTTCCATGGGCGCCGCCATCATGTCCCGACCCCACAACCTGCGCTCCATGGGCGCCGCCATCTTTTCCACCGCCATCTTCTCCCACACAGGTACTCCAGACACCGCCATTTTGTCCTCCCCTGGGACGGGGCCAGCAACGAGGCCAGCAACAGTCCTTGGAGAGCCCAGGTGGTAGTGGTTAAGACCGGGGAGAAGCACAGGATGGTCGTGGACGACAGCCAGACCATCAACCGGTACACGCAGCTCGACGCGTACCCTCTCCCCCGCATATCTGATATGGTCAATAAGATTGCACAGTACCGGGTCTTCTCTACTATTGACCTGAAATCAGCCTACCACCAACTCCCCATCCGTAAATCGGACCGTCCCTACACTGCCTTCGAGGCAGACAGTCGTCTGTACCAATTTCTTAGGATTCCCTTCGGTGTCATGAATGGAGTCTCGGTATTTCAACGAGAAATGGACCGAATGGTTGACCGGTACGGACTGCAGGCCACCTTCCCGTACCTCGACAATGTCACCATCTGCGGCCATGACCAGCAGGCCATGACGCCAACCTTTCTAAATTCCTAAACACCGCATCCCTCCTTAATCTCACGTACAAAAAGGAGAAGTGCGTGTTCCGCACAGACCGCTTAGCCATCCTCGGCTACGTAGTCCAAAACGGACTACTGGGGCCCGGCCCCGACCGCATGAGCCCCCTCATGGAGCTTCCACTCCCCCACTGCCCCAAGGCCCTCAAACGCTGCCTGGGGTTCTTTTCTTATTACGCCCAGTGGGTCGCACAATAGGACAAGGCCCGCCCACTTATCCAGTCCACACATTTTCCCTTCACGGCCGAGGCACAACAGGCCTTCGCCCGCATTCGATCTGACATAGCCAAGGCCGGGATGCACGCAGTAGATGAGACACTGCCTTTTAAAGTAGAAAGCGACACTTCAGATGTCGCCCTTGCTGCCACGCTGAATCAGGCAGGCAGACCCGTGGCATTCTTTTCCCGCACCCTCCACGCCTCCGAAATTCGACATTCCTCTGTTGAAAAGGAGGCCCAGGCAATCGTTGAAGCGGTGCGGCACTGGAGGCATTACATGACCGGCAGGAGATTCACTCTCCTCACTGACCAACGGTCGGTAGCCTTCATGTTCAACAACATGCAGCGGGGCAAGATCAAGAATGACAAAATCTTGCGGTGGAGAATCGAGCTCTCCACCTTTAACTAGGAGACCTTGTATCGCCCCGGCAAGCTCAATGAGCCCCCAGGCGCCCTCTCCCGAGGTACATGTGCCAGCGCATAAGTGAACCAGCTCTGTGCCTTGCACGAGAGCCTTTGCCATCCAGGGGTCACTCGCTTGTACCATCTAATCAAAGCCCGCAATCTGCCCTACTCCGTCGGAGAAGTACGGACAGTCACCAGAGACTGCCAGGTCTGTGCCGAGTGCAAGTCACACGTCTACCGGCCAGATCGCGCGTGCCTGGTGAAAGCGTCCCGCCCCTTTGAACGCCTCAGTGTGGATTTCAAAGGGCCCCTCCCATCCACCGACCGCAACACCTACATCCTTAGTGTGGTCGATGAATTTTCTAGGTTCCCCTTCACCATCCCATGCCCGGATATGACGTCTGCCGCTGTCATCAAGGCCCTGGATTCCATTTTCGTCTGTTCGGTTTGCCCGACTACATCCACAGTGACAGGGGATCCTCGTTCATGAGTGATGAGCTGCGTCAGTTCCTGCTCAGCAGGGGTATCGCCTCCAGCAGGACGACCAGCTACAACCCCCGGGGAAACGGTCAGGTAGAGAGGGAGAACGGGATGGTATGGAAGGCCTTCCAGCTGGCCCTACGGTCCAGGAACCTCCCAGCCGCTCGCTGGCAGCAGGTCCTCTCTGACGCGCTCCATTCCATTTGGTCACTACTGTGCACCGCAACTAACAGTACACCCCATGAACATGTTTTTGCCTTCCCTAGGAAGTCTGCATCCGGGGTGTCGCTCCCGACTTGGCTCACGACTCCGGGCCCAGTCCTTCTCCGCAGGCATGTCCGGCACCACAAGGCGGAACCCCTGGTGGACAAAGTATGCCTGCCCTCAGTATGTCTACGTGGAGTTCCCCGACGGCCGCCAGGACACAGTCTCGCTCCGGGACCTGGATCCCTCAGGTGCCGATCCGATGCCCATGCCCCTTTTCCCCCCCGCGCCACGCTCCTTTTCCCCTGCGCCCCCGTATTCATCCCCACCAGGTCCATCCCTCGTCCCCCTGCCCACACTGGAGGACACAGAAGATTTCGGCTCGCTCTCAGAGTCATCCCGCCAGCAGCCAGCACCAACACCGCCAGCACCTGCACCATCATTGCCATCACTGCCTGTGCCGACATCACCACCACAGCTACGCTGATCACAGCAGAATGTTCGACCGCCGATTCGGCTCAACCTGTAACCTGCTAACCGGATGGACTCTTGGTTTTCTTTGTTTGAACCTTTTGTAAATAGATCATCCTTTGTATTATAGTTACACGTCACCCCCACCGGACTCATTTTTACAGGGGTGAATGTGGTGATATAACCACTATAGATATGTGTGCTTGCGGTAGGGGGATGTATGGCTGTACCTGTAATACAAGTTCCTCCGGTAAGCCCCTGCCGGCTAACTCCGCCGGAGGAATAGCATCACACAGCAATAAAGCCTCGATTGTACATGTCTCGAGTCTTTGTGTGCAATTGTTAGTGCCACAATCTTCAACATCCCAATTGTCCTCTCCACCACCGTCATAGTGGATACATGGCATCCTCCACCTCTCTCCTCTACCTCTGTCCTCGAGCACGTGACAAGTGTCATCAGCCACCTCTGAATCAGATACCCCTTTCTCCAGTCAACCACCCTTCATAATGATCTGGAGCAGCAAAGACCCTCAGCACTTGTGAGTGCCATAATATGTAGACATTGTGAGATCTACCTGTGTACTTTGCACAGACCTGCAGAATCTCGGTGCTCTGAGGTCATAGGTTGTCCGAACATTCATTGAGTGTAACCCCTTCCTTTTCACAATGTGCCTGGCTGGCCGATTGACACCTTGATGGCCACACAAGTGCAGTAAATGGCACTCTGGATGTGAGGGAAACATATAATAGCAGCAAAGCCACTGACCCACTCAACCTGGCTGACTTGATCTGTCCTGAAGTGTATGAATGGTCTCACCCGCCTGAACAGAGCTTCAATCATCAGCTTGATACGGCTGCGTGCAGCTGACTGCGTGACTCCTCAAAGATTACTCACAGAGGCCTGTAATGATCCAAAGGCATAATGGTTTAATCCCACAGTGACCTTGAGAGCCACAAGCAGTGGGTGTCCACCCACCCAATTGGAGGCAATCTCCAGACCAATTATCTGAAATATGCTTCTCATGGCTTCCCTTGAAAGCCATAATCTTCTGCGGCACTGTACCTCTGTCACGTCTGAGTGGTTGATCACTTCCAGAGCATCCTGGCAGATGCGTAGTTAAACCTTCTGCAAGGGCATGCTCCTTATTGTCCCGCTGTCCCTCAGGATCCTGTGCCTGTGCCTCTACTGAGGAGGATGGCAGTGACCAGCAGGCTTCCTGCCTCTTTGTTCCCTGTCCTCCTCCTCAGTGGAGGTTCTCCCTGCTGAGTAAACAATGCCCATTTGCATCCCTGCAGATTAGGCTGACACATGCACAAAGGATGACAAAGGGAACTAATCCTTCCATGCCAGAGGACAGAAATGCCCTATGAGGTCCATACTGTGCTGTAATCAACACAGAAAACACTCTCTAAAAACCCCCAAACACCACCTCAACTCACTCTCTGAAACTCCCAACTCCTCATCCAGCATTTGCTCCATTCCCCTGTTACCCTGCCCTTAAATCAGATAAATTAAAACGGGTGGTCTGTGTGCCCATGTTTCCCATGCGCCAAGCTTTTAATTGTTGCAGCAAGCTGCATAATTATTAGTGGGCACCCTGCTGATCTGCGCCTGTGCCCACTGACTGAAATATCACGCAATACACACCTGACGTCATTGCATGCTATTGAACTCACTTCCGGATTGGGCGTGCACCCGCCCAGCAGACGTAAAATTCTACCATATAAATTTTGCTTCCTGTTTCCACTCCTCTCTCACCTTCACACGGTCCATACCCAATACTTCCCTTCTCTACCTTGGCCTCTCTATCTATTTCTGGTGCTAGACTGTTACCAATGTTCATTATAAGTTCATGGACTCCCATAGCTACCTCGACTGCACGTCCTTATAGCCAGCTCCCTGTAAAGACTCCATTCAATTCTCCTAGTTTCTCTGCCTCTCTCACATCTGTTTTGATAATGTTATCAATCAAAACAGCACTTCTGACATGCCTACGTTTTCCTCAACTGAGAGATCCACCCCCTGTGGTTGACAGGGCACTCAACCATGTCCAATCCATCTCCTGCACGTCTGTCCTCGCATCTTCCCTTCACAACCATAACCACGATGGGGAACTCTTGTCCTCATTTTTTACCCCACCAGCCTCCACATTCAAAGAATCATCCTCTGCCATTTCAACCAACTCAAATATTATGCTACCAACAAACACATCTTCTCACCCCACCAACAATCCACCGACAACCCCCCCACCCCGCCCCTCCACCTCATTACCCTGGTCCACTCTTCCATCCCTTCAATGGCACCATCCATGCTATTGCAGAAGTTACAACACCTGCCCCGTTACCTCATCCCTCTGCACCATCCAAGGCCTCAAACACTCCTTTCTGGTGAAACAACATTTCACTTGCACCTCTTTCAATTTGGTCTCCTGGGGGGACCAGATTGCTTCCAATGCAGTCTCCTCTACACTGGCGAGACTCAATGCGGACTGGGTGACCATTTTGTGAAATGTCTTCACTAAGTCCGCAAGCATGACCTTCTTGTCACTTGACATTTTAACTCACCATCTTGTTCTCACACCCACATGTCCATCCTTGAAATGCTGTCATATTCCAGTGAGGCCCAACGCAAACTGGAGGAACAGCACCTTATTTTCTATTTAGGCATTTTAAAGCCTGATGGATTTAACATTGAGTTCAACAATCTCAGACCATAAACTCCATCTTGACCCCCTTTTTACCCAATTCCCCCTCCCTCATTACAAGGCCATCTGTCACTTGTTCTTAAGTTTTGCTTTCGTAGGGCAGCACGGTGGCACAGTGGTTAGCATTGCTGCCTATGGCGCTGAGGACCTGGGTTTGAATCCCAGCCCTGGGTCACTGTCTGTGAGGAGTTTGCACATTCTCCCCGTGTCTGCGTGGGTTTCACCCCCACAACCCAAAGATGTGCAGGTTAGGTGGATTGGCCACGTTAAATTGCCCCTTAATTGGAAAAAATAATTGGGTACTCTAAATTTTTTTTAAAAATGCTGCTTTCGTGGAGCGCTGATCTTTGTTCTGTTACTAGGGTGACACGGTGGCACAGTGGTTAGCACTGCTGCCTCACAGGGACCCAGGTTCAATTCCGGCCTCAGTTGATTGTTTGTGTGGAGTTTGCACCTCCTTCCCATGTCTGCGTGGGTTTCCTCTGGGTGCTCCCGTTTCCTCCCACAGTCCAAAGATGTGCAGGTTAGGTGGATTGGCCATGCTAAATTGCCCCTTAGTGTCCAAAAGGTTAGGTTGGGTTACGGAGATAGTGTGGAGATGTGGGCTTAAATAGGGTGCTCTTTCCAAGAGCTGGTGCAGACTCGATGGGCCGAATGGCCTCCTTCTGCTCTGTAAATTCTATGATTCTATGATTCTATGGTTCTATGATTCTATGATTCAGTGATTCTGTGATTCAGTGATTCAGTGATTCAACGATTCTATGATTCTATGATTAGCATATTCTATTAGCTTACCTTCATGCCACTATTAGCACCCTCTTTAGTCTTTAATACTACCATTAACATTACTTCTATCTTGTGTTCCATGCCATCTTTGTCAAATCTCTCTTAGCTCCCATCTATCGCTGAACTTCTATTTCACTCCAGATTATCCACCCTCTCTTTTACAGGATAAAATCCATCATATTTCTGCCTCTTTTTAGCTCTGCTTCCCTCTCCACACGCGATGCATACCTGCTGCGTTTTTCCAGCATTGTCTGTTTTTATTTTAGCATCCCCAGTATTTTGCTCTGATTTTTGATATTAACTGATCTGCAGTTATATAATTATTTTGTGCTCCTTTTGATGTTCTCAAGCGTAATCACGCATTGTCATGAATTTACATTCCTATTGGATCAACAGATACTTGCAAATAAGGCACGCCTTTGGTCTTTGTTCTCTATTAACCAAAATAATCACTTGGCTTGTATGTCAGATATTTTGGGTATCTGGGTGAGCAAGGAGAAAAACGAGGCCATGGATCCCAAGTTCAAATACCTTTGCAAAGTGACAGTCAGCGTTAACATACTGAGAGCATTCTTGCCTCTGAATCATGTAAATTATGGGTTCAAGTCCCAATCCAGATTCTTTTGCACATAATCTAGGATGATAGCCGATATAGTGTGGATGAAATGTTGTCGTGATGGAGCTGCTGCCTTTCTGATTTCTCTCTCAGGTGATTGGAATTACTTTGAAGAAGAGCCGTGTTGATCTGATCAATATTTACCTCTCAACTATACTCGTTAAAACAAACCAAATTATCTGAGCAGTATTTCACTGGACCGTTTGGTTGTCATTTATGGAACCGAACTTATGATTGCACTTCAGAAGACTTAATTGGCTGTCAAATACTTGGGGATGTCCTGAGATCATAAAAGGTGCTATAAAAACAATTTTTCTTACCCATCTTTGTGCCATATCTCTTCATGCCCTTACCCTCACCCTAAGAAATATTTTGATATCAGGCTTGAAAACTACAATTATCCCAGAATATACTGCTCACAGTGTGCACAGTGTTCAGGTTAGAATGGGAATGAACGTACAAACATACAAACAAGGAACAGGAGTAGGCCTTTGAGACTGCTCTGTCATTCCATAAGATCATGGTTCACCAGATAGCAACCACAAATCCCTACTCCGCCTACTGCTGATAACTCCCTTGTTTAACAAGAATTTATCGACCTCTGCCTTAAATATATTCAAAAACTACTTCCACCACCTTTTCAGAAAGAGTTTCAAAGACTCACCACCCTTTGGCTGAATGAATTTCACCTCATCTCTGTTTTAAATAGGTGACCCCTTATTTTTAAACAGTAACCCCTAGTCCCAGATTCTCGCACAAGAGAAGTAGATTTAGGACTGAGTTTCGGAGGAACTTTTTCATCTTAAGGGTTGTGAATCTATGGAATTCCCTGCCCAGTGAAGCAGTTGAGGCTCCTTCATTAAAATGCTTTTAAGATAAAGATAGATAGTTTTTTGAAGAATAAAGGGATTAAGGGTTATGGTGTTCGGGCCGGAAAGTGGAGCTGAGTCCACAAAAGATCAGCCATGATCTCATTGAATGGCGGAGCAGGCTCGAGGGGCCAGATGGCCTACTCCTGCTCCTAGTTCTTATGTTTTTATGTTCACCTGGGTAACCCCTATGAGTGCCGTTTTGTCTTGTCCCAATTTTTGGGGACCAGTGCTGAACGGCACTCGTCCAAGGTCTCCAAGGTGAGGGGGATGAATTCCAAAGCCTCAGGGACCTCGGGAATCTTCACATTAGAGCGAGACTTCCTGGGCAGGATTTACATCGCAACGTCCCACGAGATCGTGCTGGATCTTGTGAGGTGTTGCAAGCCGGGTAAATCCCAGGAGCGGGGTCTCCTGGCTTTTATCGGCCACGCTGCACCACGGCCAGCTGACGTTCAGGCGCAGTGTGGCCGTTGAATCATGCCCATCCCCCTATAACGACCCCTCAGGATCTTTTATGTTTCAATCAAGAATGGCTTTGTTATGATGTCTGTTGTATTTTAATAACCTACTGACATTCAATGTCCGCTCACAGTTAAACTATGGCTATGTTGAACAAAGGGTTTGCTTACTGCCAATTATATCCATGTGTGAATTGTGAGATAAGGGAAGAAAATCAAAGGCAGGTATAAAGGAAAGTTAGCACAGATTTAAATATCAAGTATAAGATGACAATTAAACATTGCCAGACAGGTTATTAATGCAGATGACAGTGTGGTCAGAGCATTCAAGTAATGCAGTTCATTGGAAGGGCAAAGGCATTATGGTTCATGTTTCTAATCAGGGTAACAATTCTAAGATGGCTTCTTATTTCTCTGAGGTGAGGGAAGGTCATAAGTGGATAGGATGTTGAAAGGACAAAGGAGGCAATTGGGTTACATTATTTTCTGATTCGACTGTTCAAGATATTGAGGAGGAGGTAGACAGTTAGACAAAGTAAATTTTGGGATGGCGTAAACTAGTGTGTCCTTTGGTGCTGAAAGGTAACATGGAAAAACTTCAAAGCATCGTTGATTACAATCAGCACAGTAAAGAATTTTTTTTATTTTTGTTAACTGGGAAGATTTGGAACAGATGTAATTGTTTTACATAAATATAGGTGGCATTTTACGAGAGTTGGGACCAGATTACTGGCACAAATGGTACAAGATGTGAAGTTGTTGGGAGGTTACAGCAGGCAATTGGGCAGAGAATTGAAAAAAGTGAAGCATGGGAGGCAAGAGCTGTAGGAAAACAAGAGATATGAACATGCAAGGAAAAAAATGTTAAAAAGGTATAAAAAGCACATGCAAACTATAATATTTTCATAACAATTTTTGAAGTGTGAGAAAAACAGTGATGTGACAAGTTTATAATTTGCATTGCTAAAATTGGAGGCTGAGCATGAAATGCAAGTGGAATGGTAGATAAAGCTTACAAAATGAAGGCCCAAAGGTGAGAATGGTGTAGCATCCCTAGCCAGAGGACAGTATACTATTCAATGCAAGAGCTGACATATCATTAGCAATAGACTGGCAGATTCAATTTGAATGCGTCTCAGGGTACTAAAAGAAGTAAATTAGTAATAGACAAGTGTTACAGACTGCCCCATTGACACGAGAAAGGTTAAAATTGAATTATTTTACCACATATGAAAGAAGTCACTGTGAATAAGAGGATTATAATTATGGGTGATTTAAATTCCCAGAAATTAAGTGGTCAGATCAAGGACTATCCCCTGGAAAATGAAAACTTAAGCTAAAATATCAACAAATGGAAAACAAGAGATTAACATCTAAGCCTGGTTGAATAAATTAAGCCAAAGGAGCCTTCCGAGTAAAGTAATAGTTTAAAAGATAAGTTTAATTGGGAAATGATGAAGGCAAGACTGGCTGTAAAGGCAGTTGAGGTCCTCACCGTGGAAAATTAAGAATGGCAAGGGGAAAATAGAAAACATTGTGAGATACATCAAGTATATGAAAAGCAATATTTCAATTTTGTTTGCAGTTAGCAGACAATTAAAGAGCCACTTGTTCCTCTAAAAGATGAGAAGGACAGGCTAAATCACTGAAGACAAAAAAAGGATGAGTCATTAAATTTTTACTTCAGTTTTTCCTTGAGAGAAAATTGTATGAAGCTTTGAGGTCCTGTAAAGCAGCTGGTTTAAAATAAAACTCAGTTGGGGTTGTAATAAATGTAGCTGTCAGTGAAGGAAAACGTGTTTGGTCTTTTATACCTCACGAAGGAATCCACCAAACACTTCGACTTGTCCAAACCAAAACCTTTTAGTGAGTCTCGTGGGGTAAGAAGCAATTTGATACAGAGCACGTTATCATGGAATCTGCTTATGGCTCCTTTGGAAACTGCACCTAGCACCAATCATTCACTTATATGTCTTATTATCCTCTCAATCTTCTTCTGAAGATGGCCGGATGTGTCTCTCCTTATATGAAAGGCACAGGTCACATGACCTTGGTCTTGAGACTGCATGGTGTGTCGGCACCACCACCTGCTGGTTGGAGGTCGTACACCCTTCATCTATGATATAGCCCATGGACATATCACCACAGAAGAGTAATGAAGAAACTCGTGGGAATCTTCCTGTGGCTTGGGAAATGTGCACATTCATGGCTTGCAAACTGCACACCTGACGGATGTGTGACTTCACAGGACATTTTTGTCTTCTCTCACCAGGGAAAGATGATGCAGGAAATGTCTGTACTGTTTAGCATGAGAAAGATGCAAGTCGGATAGTACACTAATATTATTTAAAGGCTCAGGGTGTAATATAAATTTTGGGAACGTTTTCAAACATGAAGTAATCTGGAGTTTTTTTGGAAGTATTTTAGTGAGATCCTATTTTTTCCAAGAAAGTGTTGCCTCATTCTTACTGGGATGGAAGAGGACTAGGTGACCTGTGTACATGAAGACTGCAAAAGAATGGGGCCAACAGTGGTTGCACCTTTGAGTCTGCAAGAGGACAGAGAAGAAACAGAGGCTGAAGAGGGCAAGCTATATGCAAAGCTCTCCTTCCACTTGAGCTGAATGCAGCCCATCCATGCCCTGTGACTCACCACATACTCATCACAACTCCATACTAGTCTTCAAGGTGTGTGCAGTACAGTATCTGGGATGGTGGCTGTATGTGTAGATCAAACGAGAGGGCCTCTTAATAAGTACAATACTACTGCTTTGTTTTCTCTTCTTCAGACTCCTGTAGGATCACAGGAGGCAGTTACTTGGTATCTGAGAGCAGAAGCTCTGAAAGAGCAGACTGGTTTGATAGAAGTGGTGTTTGAATGGAAAGCAAGTCGTCCATGGTCAGACTATCAGCTGCTTGCTCATTGTGCCAGAGAGCAAAATTAGAATGAACTTGGGATTGAGAAGGATAAAGCAATAACATACGATCATCCTCAATGTTTTCAATGCTTTTGGATGTCACAGCCAGCCCTCTCATGTGGACAACCTTTGCTCGATAAGACTGAGGAGATGTAAGCAACCTTTAACTTCCATCAGTTCTGCTCGACTCCCTTCTCTTGTGTGTTACCTTGTCCCACAAGAAAGAGGGAACAATATTAATGGTTGTGTTGCTCAGTGTTTGGGTGATATGCCTCCAACAGCTGAATAACAGGAGGAAGGTGAAAACAGTGAAATATTGGTATGAATCTGGCAGCTTTGCTATGTGAATCAACATGAGCTGGTATATCTAGATGTTAGGCTTGAGTCCTGAGTATCAGGGAGTACTGATGAGTAAATAATAAGACGAAGCTGCAATAAGCAGTGAGTGACGTTTGTGATGAGGTGAGTAGACAATAGCATGTGAAGATGCATTCACTGACCTTGATCACCCGAGTGAGGTCATTAGCCTTGTGGCACAGCTGCTACCTCCTCAAGTCCAGATTCCAAGAGTTGACCACCCTGGCCACTTGCTCCTACTCCATCCCGAGTGACATCCCTGAGTGTTTCCTGACGCCCAAGTGACCATGCTGTCTCTCCTCCTGCACATGTGCATCACTAAGACCTATACCGCCGCATCCCTCACTCTAGATTGTTGTTTATCATGGTGTTGAGATTGTATTTGCATTGCAGCAATGTTTTGTACAGCTTCATTTTAAGAAACAGACTGTCATTAAGAAGAAAAGGCTGCCAGTTTTCAAACAAACTGCCAAGGTTTCCCACTGTCTGTAGAGTTTGGCAGCATGTATAACAAAGGAGAAAGCAACACTGGAGTCACACCAACTACAGAATCACAGAATTCTTGTGGCAAAAATGAAGGCCATTTAGCCCATCGTGTGTGCATCAGCTCTCCAAATGAGCATTATGACATGGTACTATTCCCCTGCCTTTTCTCCGAGCCCTTGCACATGGTTTTTATTCAAGTAATTATCTAATACCATTTGAGTGCCTTTATTTAACCTGTCTCTACCACATTTCCAGGCAGTGCATTCCAGACTCGAAACACTTGTTTTGTAAAAAAAAGTTTTTTCTTATTTTTAAAAAATAATTTTTAATGAGAAATTTTGTATTTATACAACAACATCGAACCGTAATAAAATACCAACAATAACAATAATAATAGCAATCATAAACATTCGCCCCTCCACAATGAACAACACTACATATTAACAACAACTTAAATTAACACAATGTTAAGTTAGATAACCATAGAAAAAAAAATAGAAACTACAAAAAGGAACACCCCCCCTTACCCCCCCCCCCCTCCTCTCTCCACCCCCCCCCCCCCCCCCCCCCCGCTCGGGTTGCTGCTGCTATTGACCAAGATACCTATCTTAGAGCCAGTAAGTCCAGAGAAGGCTGCCATCATTTACAGAACCCTTGTATTGATCCTCTCAGGGCAAATTTGACCCTCTCCAATTTTATAAATCCCGCCATGTCACTGATCCAGGTCTCCACACTTGGGGGCCTCGCATCTTTCCACTGCATCAAGATCCTCCGCCGGGCTACGAGGGGCGCAAAGGCCAGAACACCGGCCTCTTTCGCCTCCTGCACTCCCGGCTCCACCGCAACCCCAAAAATCGTGAGTCCCCACCCTGGTTTCACCCTGGATCCAACCACCCTCGACACCGTCTCCGCCACCCCCTTCCAGAATTCTTCCAGTGCCGGGCATGCCCAGAACATATGGGCATGATTCGCTGGACTCCCCGAACCCATGGTGCACCTGTCCTCACCCCCAAAGAACCTACTCATCCTAGTCCCGGACATGTGGGCCCAGTGCAGCACCTTGAATTGGATGAGACTAAGCCTCGCACATGAAGAGGAAGAGTTGACACTCTCCAAGGCATCCGCCCAAGTCCCGTCCTCTATCTGCTCCCCAAGTTCCCCCTCCCATTTAGCCTTCAGCTCCTCCACTGACGACTCCTCCACCTCCTGCATTATCTTATAAATGTCAGACACCTTCCCCTCTCCGACCCACACCCCCAAAAGCACTCTGTCCATCGCCCCCCGCGAGGGCAGCAAAGGAAACTCCTCAACCTGTTGCCTAGCAAACGCCTTTACCTGCAAGTATCTGAACATGTTCCCTTGGGGGAGCCCAGATTTATCTTCCAGTTCCCCCAGGCTCGCAAACCTCCCGCCAATAAACAGGTCCCTCAATTTACTGATGCCCACCCTTTGCCACCCCCTAAATCCCCCATCAGTTTTCCCCGGGATGAACCGATGATTTCCACCTAATGGAGCCTCCATCGAGCCCCCTGTTTCCCCCCTATGCCGTCTCCACTGTCCCCAGATTCTTAGGGTCGCCGCCACCACCGGGCTCATGGTATACCTCTTAGGGGAGAGTGGCAACGGCGCCGTTACCATGGCACCCAGGCTCGTACCTCTACATGACGCCATATCCATTCTTTTCCATGCCGCTCCCCCCCCCCCCCCAATCACCCATTTACGCACCATTGACACATTGGCCGCCCAATAGTACCCCAAAAGGTTGGGCAGCGCCAGCCCGCCTCTATCCCTCCCTCCCTCCAGGAAAACCCTGGAGTCTGAATGAGCTGGATGTGGGTCTGAGTGAGCTGGATGTGGGTCTGAGTGAGCCCGATGGGGTTCTGAGGGAACTGGATGTGTGTCTGAGGGAGCTGGATGTGGGTCTGATGGAGGTGGATGTGGGTCTGAGGGAACTGGATGTGGGTCTAAGGGAGCTGGATGTGGGTCTAAGTGAGCTGGATGGGGGTCTGAGGGAGCTGGATGTGGGTCTGAGGGAGCTGAATGTGGGTCTGAAGGAGCTGGATGTGGGTCTGAGGGAGCTGGATGTGGGTCTGAGGGAGCTGAATGTGGGTCTGAAGGAGCTGGATGTGGGTCTGAGGGAGCTGGATGTGGGTCTGAGTGAGCTGGCTTGTTTGGTGTTTGTCTTTTACTTGTGGCTTTGTTTTGGCCCTTTCCACCCCGTGTCAGCCTCTCTCTGGGCTCTCACTTTGTGTTTCCTCTGGTCTCTTCCCCACTGCTGCCGCTGCACCCCCCCCCCCCCCCCTCCCCAGCCCCACCCCCTGTTCCTTTCTGCTTTCTGTGGTCCTGGTGGCTCCCAGCATCCCCACCCCCTCCACTCTATAAGCTGTTGGCTTCAAACAAGTCTTGGAATAGGTTGATAAAAGACCCCTATGCATTTGTGGAAGCCATCCAACCATCGGATGATGTACTTGATATTCCCGAGGTGCAGAAATTCTGATGGGTCTGCCAGCCAGTAGGCAGCTGTAGGTGGTGCTGTTGGTCGCTAGCCAAGCAGGATTCTCTGGTGGGCATTTAGGAAAGCAAAGGCAAGGGCATCAGCCCTCTTCCCCTCATGAATTTCTGGCTGGTCCGATACCCCGAAGACTGCCACTCTCGGGCATGGCTACACCCTCACCCCCACAACCTTGGACATTGCCGAGAAAAAGGCTGTCCAGAACTCGACAAGTCTGGGGCATGCCTAGAACATGTGGGCGTGGTTGTTGGGCCTCCCTGACACCGTTCTCATTTGTCCTCCACCTTCGGGAAGAATCTGCTCATTCAGGTTCTTGTGAAGTTTGCTCTGTGCATTACTTCAAGCTGCATGATGCTTAGCCTTGCGCAGGAAGAGGTGCAGTTTGTCCTGTTCAGTACTTTGCTCCAGAGTCCCCACCCTACTTCAGTCCCTCACTCTTCCTCCTATTTCTCCCTTGTTTCATCCAGTGGGGAGCATGTCCTTTCTGAAAGTCATTCCTCTATGTCCCGGTAGTTCCCCTTTCCCAGACTGTCTGCATCCAGTAACTCCTCCAACAATGTGTCGCTCGGGGCCCAATGGTACATTGTCGTTGCTTTGCGGAGAAGGGTTTTGATTTGCAAATGTAGGAGTTCCTATCCATTTGATAGTTTCAGTCTCTCCGTCAGCTCTTCTAGAGTGGCTAGTTTGTCCCCTGTGTAAAAGTCCCGAACTGTCAGTGTCCCCCCATCCTGTCTCCACCTTTTAAAGGTGGTGTCCAGCATGGCTGCTGGAAACCTATGATTGCCGCAGATGGGGGCTGTGGTGGGCACTTCGGTTAGACAGAAGTTCTGCCTCACCTGGTCCAGGTTCTTAGTGTTGCTACTACCACTGAGCTGGTTAAGTGCTGTTGGGGATGGGAGTGCTATCATGGCGAAGGCCCGGAGGGTCATTCTTGTGCCGGAGGCCTCCTCCATCCTCATCCATTCCGTGTTTGGTTCCTCCACCCATCCCCCGATGCACGATCAATTGCACAAAGATGAGAGTTGAATACAACTGAGGCTTTATTGCTCTAAGATGTGTGGCCTCCCACAGCAGCTGGCGAAATGACTGCTGCACGGAGGACACACATATTTATACTCCGCCTACTGGGCGGAGCCAGCAGGCAGGGATTACCGTTGTACCTGTAGTGCAGGTCCTACCATACACCACCTAATATAGGTGCAACAGTGGTTTAGAACATAGAACAGTACAGCACAGAACAGGCCCTTCGGCCCTCGATGTTGTGCCGAGCAATGATCACCCTACTTAAACCCACGTAACCCGTATACCCGTAACCCAACAATCCCCCCATTAACCTTACACTACGGGCAATTTAGCATGGCCAATCCACCTAACCTGCACATCTTTGGACTGTGGGAGGAAACCGGAGCACCCGGAGGAAACCCACGCACACACGGGGAGGACGTGCAGACTCCACACAGACAGTGACCCAGCCGGGAATCAAACCTGGGACCCTGGAGCTGTGAAGCATTGATGCTAACCACCATGCTACCGTGAGGCCACCCCCCCCCCCTCTCTCCCCCCCCCCCCCCCCCCCCACTCTCAGCCGTGGCTGCCCAGTGGTAGTATTGGAAGATGCTTTATTTGCCTACAGCTTTCTGACTATCCTTCTGTGTGCTGTGGTGGACGATTTGTGTACGGTTCTAATTGGAAATGCTAGGGGCCTCGGGTGCCATGCCCATGAAAAGGGAGGTGAGGAGGATTTGAGAAGGCCACAGAAAGTTTGGAGGGATGAAGGGTGGCAGTTTTGAAAGCGGGTTTCCTGAAAGGGAAGGGGGGCATGTAGCGATCGGGGCAGCCTTTCAAAATAGCGGCCAATTAATGAAGAGCTGGTCCTGCTGGCGCGTTCTGCTCCCCAGTGCCAGAAAAATTTCAAAGTGTGGCCTCAATGGGTTGAAGCTCCCCGAGGCCCCAAAAAACGGCTAATTGACATTGAATAACGGTCTCAATCTCAGCACTGCAGCTGTTGCGAAACACCCCGTCAAACACCCCCAAAACCTGACTTTGAAATTTTTCTGGTGAATCGTGCCCAATAATTCCGATAGAGGCCTACCTCCTTCTACCCTATGAATAAATGGGATGTATTTTCATTTTGCTGCCAGGCAGCAGTAGTAGACTCTGCACTCAACTAGTTACTCAGTATAAGTGCATCTTATCCACTCTCCTCTTTGTCATGGTCACAGAAACAGTTTTGGCAACTTTTCCATGCACACCTACAGATTCCTATGGCAGACAACAAATGGACCCAGAAACTCTCTTCATTTCCATTGTACAGTGGGGAAAGTTAGTTTTTTTTAGCAAGAGAATGAGACAGAAATCATGTATACTAATTTTCCGGAGACTCAATCGTCTCAAATTCATACCATCATTTTGGCCCATCCAACAGTCCACCCATCTGGTCCTGGCTGAACTCATTTACAGGTATTATAATGAGGGCTAAGGCAGCTCCAAGTTTCCTACAAAATTATTAGGTGGAAATGTTTGCCAGAAGTGGCTGAGACATAGGGAAGTGAAGAGCCTAAATTCATCTGCCCTCGAGATGTAACAATTTTCTTTTTGTCACTCTGCTACTCAGACCTAGACTTGCTTCTCACTTTTCTTGACAGTGTGAGATTACCAGAAGATTTTCAACATATTCTGAAATTCAGGCAAAGCTGCTCACTGCCCCCGAGGACCTATTATCAAGGTTATCTGCAACTGTTGTGTTTTCTGTGAGACTCAACTGCTATTGCAAAGATTCATATATGACATTATCCACGGTTTCACTGTGTTCTTCTGTAAATACCACTCAACAAAGCTGCATTATGGGATGATTCTTCCTAGTTTCACAAAGCTGGGTTAGAAGGTGGGGTCAAACCAACATTGGCTAACTGCTAGCCAGCAGTGGATAGCCAATTACAATAATTAAATGTCCACTTCAGGGCAAATTGGTGAAGTTTTTGGCATCTGCCCTATATCAGACAACTGCTTCCTATGACTTCCCTCAAACAGGGCCACAGGAATCAGAGGGGTAATGCCACAGTCAGAAGCTGTCCTTTGCATGAAATCCCCCTCCACAACGATGGCCTGACAGCTGTGGTCATTCTTTATTTTTAACTTTGATGGACTGTTCTGAGAACACATCAATCTTGGGGCACCCTTGTACTCCCCTAACTGCATTAACCATAAGACCGTAAGACACAGGAGCAGAATTAGGCCACTCAGCCCATCGAGACTGCTCCGCCATTTAATCATGGTTGATATTTTTCTCATCCCCATTCTCCTGTCTACCCCCCATAACACCTGATCCTGTTATTGATCAAAAGCCTATCTATCTCTGTCTTAACAACACTCAGTGATCTGGCCTCCACAGCCTTCTGCGGCAAAGAGTTGCACAGATTCACCACCCTCTGGCTGAAGAAATTCCTCCTCATCTCTGTTTTAAAGGATCGTCCCTTTAGCCTGAGATTGTGTCCTCTGCTTCTAATTTTTCTTTCAAGTGGAAACATCCTCTCCACGTCTACTCTATCCAAGTCACGCAGTACCCTATAAGTTTCAGTAAGATCCCCCCTCATCCTTCTAAACTCCTAAGGGTACAGACCCAGAGAATTCAACTGTTCCTGATACGACAAGCTCTTCACTCCAAGGATCTTTCTTGTGAACCTCCTCTGGACCCTTTCCAAGGCCAGCAGATCCTTCCTTTGATATGGGCCCAAAACTGCTCATAATACTCCAAATGGAGTCTAACGAGAGTTTTATATGACCTCAGAAGTACCTCCCTGGTCTTGTATTCTATCCCTCTCGATATTAATGCTAACATTGCATTTGCCTTCCTAACTGCCAACTGAACCTACACGTTAATCTTAAGAGAATCATAGATAAGGACTCCCAAGTCCCTTTGTGCTTCTGATTTCCTAAGCATCTTCCCATTTAGAAAATAGTCTATGCCTCCATTTCTCCTTCCAAAGCACATAACCTCACACTTTTACACATTGTATTCCATCTGCCACTTCTCTGCCCACTCTCCGAGCCTGTCCAAGTCCTTCTGCAGCCCACCTGCTTCCTCAATACTACCTGCCCCTCTACAGGGCTCGGATTTTCCCAAACTTGGCTCGATGGCCTGACGCCGGCGCCAAGAACGGCGCGAACCACTCCGCGTCGGGCCACCCAGAAGTTGCGGAATCCTCCGCACTTCCGGGGGCTAGGCCGGTGGTGGAGGGTTGCCGCGCCAACCAATGCGGAAAGGCCGCCCTGGGCCCGCGCATGAGAACCACCGGCATGTTCTGGCGCTTACGCAGGTGTGTTTCCTGCGCATGCACAGGGGGTTTCTTCTCTGCGCCGGCCATGGTGGAGCCCTACAGAGACTGGCACAGAGGGAAAGAGTGCCCCCACGGCACAGGCCCGCCCGCAGATTGGTGGGCCCCGTTTGCGGGCCAGGCCACCGTGGAGGCCCCCCTTGGGGCCGGATCACCCCGCGACCCCCCCCCCCCGATGATTCCGCTAGCCGCCCTCCAAGCCAGGTCCCGCTGGGATGGACCATGGCCATTTCACGACGGCAAGACTGGCCACAAATGGGTGGACGCTCATCCCACCGGGGTCCGGGGAATTGCCGGTGGGGGGGGGGGGGGCGCTGCCAACAGCCCCCGACCGGCACGGCGTGAACCCCGCCCCCACCCAAAAACCGGCACCGGTGAATTCAGCTGCCGGCATTGGAACAGCGGGGCGGGATTCATGCCGCGCCCCGACGATCCGCCGACCCGGCGGGGGGTCGGGAATCCTGCCCCAGATCTTTGTACCATCTGCAAACTTAGCAACGGTGCCTTCAGTTCCTTCCTCCAGATCATTAATGTATATTGTGAAAAGTTGTGGTCCCTGATGTGTTTTCTGAGTTGGTCTAACATCGACTGCAACTGGATGCAGTGAGACTCGAATCAGGCTTCCGACACAGGAGATGGTCCAACACTGTTTTATTGAACTTGCTTGTTGCTGTACATAATCTGCTGTGGGTTGACATTCTATTAATCTAAACTGATAACCTCAGACTGGCTTGACCAGACTAGCTCTCTGTCACATGGAGAAGGTGCTCATGGCCTTGTGCACTCTAACTATCTCTGTAGCTGTATCCAGTGAGAAGAGGCAGAGTCTTAATGCCTCATGTTTTGTAGTGGCCGTATCCTGTCTGGTGATTGGTTGTTCTGTGTCGTGTGTGTTCATTGGTTATCCTGTGTGTCAATCACTGCCTGTCTGCTTCTCATTATATCCATGAGTGGATATTATGACAGTCCCAGTCCCGACCCCTGAGGTACATCACTAGTCACGGGTTGCCATCCTGAAAAAGACCCCTTTAACCCCACTCTCTGCCTTCTGCCAGTCATCCAATCTGCTATCCATGCCAGGATCTTACCCTTAACCACACTGAACTCTCTCTGCAAAGCTGCTGGCTGGCCTGTACTCTGAACCCTCTCACTGGATCTCCCACCTTGCGAACCCTTCTGTCATCTATAATTGGTTAGCGAGGCCAGAGTCAGCCAATTAGGAAGCCGGTTAGCAGCATGACGACATGTACAGGACCCCAAATCCTACTGGAAAATTCAGCCCTATAACTTCACAAAATACACAGAAGTATTTTTGTTTTCAAACTGGTAGAGTAAACATGGTTTTGTCAAAGGGGAATTACATTTGGCAAATTGATTTTGAGGATATGACAAGTGTGATGGATAAATCAAAACCAGCAAATGCCATGTATTTGGATTTCCAATAGGCATTCAATAAGGTGCCACACAAGAGATTACTGCACAATAAAAGAGCTCATGATATTGTGGATAATATGAACGGGCATAGGGGACTGGCAAACTAACAAGAAACAGAAAGTCAGGATAAATGGATAATTTTCAGGTTGACCAACTGCCTAACTAGTGCATGGAGTGTATGTAATAAACTAGATGAACTGCAGGCAAAAATTTAAAGTGAAGATTATGATGTAGTGGCTATTCCAGAGACATGGCTGCAGGATGGTCAGGACTGGGAACTAAATACACCAGATTGTAAAGTTTACAGGAGGGACAGGGAAGATGGCAGAGGGGTGGAGTAGCCTTACTGATTCGAAATACTGCCACCTCAATGGTAAGGGAGAATACAATGAGGGGAAAGCATCCAGTGGCGACCGTATGGATTGAACTGAAGAACAAAAAAGGATCTAAAACTGTAATGGGAGTTGTTTATAGACCTCCTGGCAGCAGTTCTGAGGTGTTAGATAGTATAAATGCAAAAATTAAGCAAGTGTGTAGCAAAGGCAGAGTAGTGCTGATGGGGGATTTTAACATACACAGAGATTGGGATAGGCAGATGAGCACCTGTTAGAAAGGTAGTGAATTTCTGGAATGAGTCCGAGATAGTTAGCTGTAGCAATATGTTCTAGATGCAACAAGGGGACAGGTAATATTGGATTTAGTTATGAGTAATGAGACAAATTTAATTAGCAGCCTAATTGTGCCCGCATATTTATCAAATAGTGATCACAGCATGTTCAAATTCAATGGGGTGTTTGAAGGTGAAAAGCATGAATCAGCTATTAGAATTTTAGACTTGGGTAACGCTGACTTTAACGAGATGAGACAAAGACTGTCCACAGTAAACTGGAAAGATCTGCTGATGGGTCAAATGATTGAAGATCAGTGGGGAATATTTAAAGAAACATTTAACGAGATACAGCATGAATATGTACCCCTGAGAGGAAAAAGCTCCACGTCACAGAAAATAAAACAGCCATGGGCAAGTAAAGAGGTTTAACACAGCATAAAACTAAAAGCAAGGGCTTATCAAAATGTAAAACACAGCACAGATCTGGACAAATGGGAGAGAGACAAAGACGGGGGCTGGATTCTCCGGTTTGAAGACTAAGTGCTGACGCCGCCGTGGGAACAGTGGCATTTTGCGCCCGAAAAATTCGCACAAAAGCTGCACCGATCCTCCGTCTTGTGGGGGGCTAGCACGTTTGCAGCATAAAGTCCCCAGGTTTAGCTGCGGATACGGACGGAGAATTGCCAGCACCATGCCGTGCATGCGCACAGCGGGGCCCTGCAGCAGCCATGCAGTGCATCATGGCGCCGGCCGGGTGCAGACCTGGCCTGCCAAAAACTGTCCCCCTTCGCCCCTTCGACCAGGTTCGCCACCCCCAGACCACCCCCACCAGTGCTACCAGCGTTCGCCAAAGGCCCCCCCCCCTGCCCACGGAACGGCTCCCACCGACTGTGGAGGCACTGGACTCAATCTGCAGCCACCGTGCTGGGTTCACGCACGGTAGCACAGTGGTTAGCACAGTTTCTTCACAGCTCCAGGGTTCCAGGTTCGCTTGGGTGTCTGTGTGGAGTCTGCATGTTCTCCCCGTGTCGGGATTTCCTCTGGATGCTCCGGTGTCCTCCCACAGTCCAAAGATGTGCAGGTTAGGTGGATTGGCCATGCTAAATTAGCCTCCAAGAATGTTGCGTGGGGTTAATGGATTAGAATAGAATAGCCTCCTTCTGCACTGTAAACTCTATGATTCTATTATTCACATAAAAAAATAGCACATGCGAGCGTCACGATCGGGGTCTCGGCCCATCGGGGGCGGAGCATTGGGATGGTCTCAGGTGACGTCCTGAGGCCGTCCCGACGGCGTGCGGCATATTTTTTTTTAAAATTTAGAGTACCCAACTCATTTTTTCCAATTAAGGGGCAATTTAGCGTGGTCAATCCACCTAGCCTGCACATCTTTGAGTTGTGGGGGCGAAACCCATGCAAACACGGGGAAAATGTGCAAACTCCACATGGGCAGTAAAACAGAACCGAGATCGAACCTGGGATCTCAGTGCCGTGAGGCAGCAGGGCTAACCCACTGTGCCACCGTGCTGCCCTGGCGTATTCTGCGAGTACGCCATTTTGCAGGGGGCAGAGCATCGCAAAAGCATCGCCGCTCCCGATTTCGGAGCAAACGCGGATTCTCCGGCCGATCTCCGAATGCAATTTTGGTGTCAGGGACCGGAGAATTCCTGCCCGGTAATGGGTCTTTTTGACCGTATAAGAGCCATTGAAAGAGGTTATGAAAGGAAACTCGCAAGGGACATCAAAATCAATTACAAAAATGTTCTAATTATATGATGGAAAAATATGATGGAAAAGTAGATGGTCAAGAGCAATGTAAGCCCACTAAAAAGTTGAAAATGGAGATATTGTCAGTGATAATAGGGAAATGGCAGACATGGTGAAACATTGCTTTGCCTTATTATTTATTGCTGAAAAGGAGGATAACTTGCCGGAAGTCCCAAAAAACTGAAAGGTCAGAGGATAGGGACCATAGCATTTTTAACTAGGAAATTAATTGAACAGAAGAATGACATATCCCCTAGACCTGCCGGCTTCCATCCAAGGGTGTTAAAGGAAGTCAGGGAGCAGATTGCAGATCCCCTAACTTAATCTATTAGAATTCGCGAGATTCAGGAGTAGTCCTACTGGATTGGAAAATTGCACATGACACTCCACTTTTAAAGAAGGGTGAAAGGGGGAATCCGAGGAATTACAGACCGTCTATGGATGATATTTATATGGACCTCCAGAAGGCAGAAACCAAGGTGGAAGGTCACATAGTTGTCATCAGATTATTGACATGGTTAGGAAATTGGTTGTGTAGCAGGTGACAGAGAACGAGGTTAATGGGCAAGTACTCTAATTGGCAGATTATGTATAGTGGTGTACAGCATCTCATCTATTACCCTTTGGCGCTCCACCCTTTCCTCCTTGTCCACCTTTGCCTTAAACGAGATCACCTCCCCCCTCACCACTGCCTTTGGAGCTTCCCAAACCTCCCCCATACAATTGAACCCCACATATTCCTCGATTACTTTCCCAATCTTATCACAGAACCCTTGGTCCTACAACAGCCCCACATTTAATCTCCACCCTGGCCTCTGCAGTGCCCCCCTCTCCAACACCATATCCACTCAATGCAGCGGATGATCTGATATCGCAATTGCCGTGTATTCTGCCCCTTACTCCAGCCAACAGCGCAATCCCCACCACAAAAAATCAATCCGCGAATACACTTTGTGGACCGGGGAAAAAAAAGTACTCCCATTCACCTGGTGCAGAAACCTCCAAGGGTTCAACCCATCCATTTTCGCCATTAGTCCAGTCAATTCCTTGCCCCCCCCCCCCCCCCCTCCCGGACGGGACAAGAGGGCGCAGCTGTGACCTGTCCAATTTTGGCTCCTGCACCAGGTTTCGGTCCCCACCCACTATTAATTTGTGTGAATCCAAATCGGGGATGGCCCCAGACACCTTCTTCACAAATCCTACATCATCTCAGTTGGGACCATACACGCTTACCAGTGACACCAGCCTCCCCTCCAATGCCCTGTCACTATCACATACCTAGCTCCTTGGTCTGCAACCACTTTCTCCATCTGAACCGTACTCTTCTGCCAACCAGGATTGCTATCCCTCGAGCCCTACCATCAAATCCTGAATGATCCAGCTTTTCCTAAGCCACACCTGGGCCGGGATTCTCCCCTACCCGGTGGGCCGGGGGGTCCCGACGGGATGGAGTGGTGTGAACCACTCCGGCGTTGGACCACCCCAAAGGTGCAGATTTCTCCGCACCTTTAGGGGCCAAGCTCTAACCTTGAGGTGCTAGGCCCATGCCGGAGGGGTTGGCACCCCACCAGCCGGCGGGAAAGGCCTTTGGCGCCATGCCATCCGGGGCCGAAGGGGCTTTGCTGGCCAGCGGAAGTCTGCACATGCGCCGGAGCGTCAGCGGCTGCTGATGTCATCCCCGCGCATGCGCTGGGGAGGGGGTCACTTCCGCGTCTGCCATCGTGAATGCTATGGCGGAAAAGAGTGCCCCCCAGGCAAAGGCCCGCCCGCTGATCGGTGGGCCCTGATCGCGATCCAGGCCACCGTGGGGGCACACCCCGGGGCCAGATTTCCCCGCCCCCCCCCCCCCCCCCCCTTGGACCCCGGAGCCCGCCCGCGCCGCCAGTCCTGCTGGTAAGGGAGGTGTTTTGATTCCCGCCGGCGGGACCGGCATGACAGCAGTGGGACTTCGGCCCATCGTGGGCTGCAGAATCGCCGGGGGGAGCGGGCACCAACAGGCGCGGCGCAATTCCCGCCCCCACTGAATCTCCGGTGCCGCAGACTTCAGGAGACGGCGGGGGCGGGATTCACACCGCCCCCCCCCCACCCGCCGATTCTCTGACCCTCCAGCCCCTGATCCTTCACCCTCAAGTGAATCTCCTGCAGCATCGCCACATCGGCCTTCAAACCTTTCAGATGCGCCAGCACCCTTGATCTCTTGACTGGGCCACCCAATCCCCTCATGTTGCATGTAGCTACCCTATTTGGGCACCACACCTTCGGAAGGATATATTGGCCTTGGAGGGAGTGCAATGTAAGTTTACAAAATTGATTTGGACATGGATTAAGTTACAGGGAGAGATTACACAAATTCGGTTTGTTTTCGGTAGAATTAGAAGGTTAAGGGGTGATCTGATCGAAGTCTTCAAGATAGTAACAGGAAAATACAGGGTAGATAGAGATATACTATTCCACTGTTTGTCGATTCTAAACTGGGCTGGTTTAGTAGTGGGACTGGTTTAGCACACAGGGCTAAATAAATGGCATGTAGTGCAGGTCAAGGCAGCAGCGCGGGTTCAATTCCCCTCCCGGCTTCCCCGCACAGGCGCCAGAATGTGGTGACTAGGGGCTTTCCACAGTAACTTCATTGAAGCCGACTTGTGACAATAAGCGATTATTATTATTATTAAAACTGAGGGGGGGGGCATAGTCTAAAAATTAGGGCTGAACCCTTCAGCCGAGATGCTGGGAAGTACTTCTTCACACAAAGGATGGTAGAGGTTTGGAACTCTCTCCCACAAATAGTAGTTGAAGCTAGAACAGTTGTTAATTTTAAATCTGAGACATAAAGATTTTTGTTAAGCAAAGATATTAAGGGATATAGGCAAAAGGCACATCTATGGAGTTCGGCCGAAGATCTGCCATGATCTCATTGAATGGTAGGACAGGCTTGAGGGCCTGAATGGTCTATTCCTGTTCCTTTATTCTATTTTTTTTACAGAGAACGGGCTCTGTATGTGAATATATGTCACTTCTCGCAAGTGTAAATGACCCACATTATGAGCTTGACTGATTTTCTCAAATTGATAGAATCATAGAATCCCTACAGTGCAGAAGGAGCCCATCGAATTTGCACCAACCCTCTGAAAGAGCACCCAACCTAGGCCCACTCCCCACCCTATCCCTGCAACACCATAATCCCACCTAACCTGAACACTGAGGGGAATTTATTATGGCCAATCCACCTAACCTGCGCTTCTCTGGACTGTGGGAGGAAATCGGAGCATGCGGACAAAACTCATGCAGACACGGGGAGGAAGTGCAAACTCCACACAGTCACCCAAGGCCAGAATTGAACCCAGGTCCCTGGCACTGTGAGGCAGCTGTGCCAATGGCTGTGCCACTGTGCCGTGTAGTTATTGGCCCACTCAAGATCGTTCAGTCGCCCAATTGTGGAATGATATCTAACAGTGGACATTTTATTTTGGGTTTTGCAAGAGCAGGCTAGTTGAATACCATTTGTACTCTGCTTATTATGAACAGCTGGAGGAACATGTTGTTTGACCTGATGAGTGAATCATTGGTATGTATGGCCTACCTACATTGTATCGCTCCAGCAGGAAATTCAGACAAAATGTTGTTTGATTGTGCAGTAGGCAGAATTTTGGACTAATGGCAATATCCTGGGCGGGATTCTCCGACCCCCCGCTGGGCCGGAGAATAGCCGGGGGGCAACGTGAATCCTGCCTCACCGCCCCGACGCTGGCTGCCGGATTCTCCAGGCGCCGGGGGCGGGAATCGCGTCACGCCGGTCAGGGGCCGTTGGCAGCGGGCACCCCCGGCGATTCTCCGCCCCGCGATGGGCTGAGGGGACGCAGATCTGGCTCAGGTAAATTGGGAATCGAAAGCAAAATACGACAGATGCTGGAAATCTGAAATAAAAACAGAAAATGCTGGAAATACTCAGCAGGTCAGGCAGCATGCATGGAGAGAAGAACAGTTCTTGGATTTGGAATACACAATCGGCAGGCAAAACGATGTTGGGACAATAGGCTGCCTTTCACAATGAGATGGTTCAGTGCAGTCATTGCACATTGGCTGGGGGGGTGGGGGGTTGTGGGAGGGAGCAGGAGGGTAAGACACGGAAACCAAAGCCAGAGCTCCCTGAGTGCTGGAAGAGATCAAGTGTAAGATGTATCATAAATGGGATGCATGTGACAGATGTAATAACAATTTATGGAATGAATCCAGGGTATTCTCTTCAAAAAGTTTGCAATTATCAATTTTTATCTTATCAATTCAGCTGATCCAGCAACCTTTTGACCATTTCTATCAACTGACGTACAACTAAAATCTGCTTCAGTTCATTTTCCTATTACAGAAATATTTCCATTCATGCCAATGGCTGTGGATTGACCTGTTCAGATGATTGAATGTTACGTTTATCATAGTTATTTTATGCCAAGGACATGAATTCTAAGTACTTTGTCAGACAGTAGTGTAGGTTGATTTTTCTGCCCAAAATGCCAGAGTAATACCGTAAACTCATTACATGAGGTTTACATCATGCCTTCCTCTTTTACATTTATAACACAAAGAAATTAACTGTCAAAGGAAACAAACAGAAATCCATTTTATATTAAAAATTCCCTTTCCACTGCACATTAGAAATAATGGCAATACCTTTCAGGGTACTATAAACTGTAATCTATTCAAGGAGCTTATATCAGAATTATGAACAGCTTGCGTTTTGCTCTTATGATTTACTGCATTTTTCATTTGATTGTTGCGCTGTAACTCATTGAGGAACGCCCAGTATCCTTCACATATTTATAGAGCCACTAGTCACATCTAATGGAAGAGTATCAGTACTGCATTAAATTTTCTTTGTGTAGTCAGTATTAACCTTTACTTCGGCAGAGCGTGGAAAATAGTTTCCCATTGCCAGGAGCAATTTTGGATTTTGCACTATGATTATTTTACTGTTTCTGCATCCTGATTTTGGAAAAACAATAAATACAACAATAGCTCTTCTTAAATGTTTGTTGCAGCTTTTTCTTTACAGCAGTATCATCTATCAACTACAGAAATTTACTTCAAAATTGAATTTGATTAAATTCAAAACAACATTTTGCTGTCACTGCTATATGTTTTTTTCTCTCTTAGGTTCTAGTTTTATTTGTAATTTGTTTAACCCTTTTAAAGAAAATCTATATGGGTTCATCGAACTTCTTTGAAATACTACCTTTACAAACATTCACTTACCTGTTTTCTTCATCCTGACTCCCACTATCTCTTGGGAGATGGGATCAACTTTTTTTAATGATACCTTTGGTACTGTGAGGGTCCTCTTGTGCCTCCTTGACTAATCCTTGCGTCCTTTTAGCTCCTGTCCTGAACAACATAAGTCTTTTGCTTTGACCTGAAACTCCCCCGCTGCAAGCTACTAATTGGTCTGATCCGGCAGATCACTTTGATTCAGTATGCTCTTCGGCAAAGCCTGTGATGTCATGTTGATGGACTTGGTTAGCAAACAATCAGCTCCATTGCAATCCCGGGACTATGCAGATCCTGGATGTGGTTTGATGTTTTTTTTCTAGAATGCCCTCCTGGGTGCTTTTCTGTGTGTTTGGTTTCAGTTTTGTTTTGGGACACACAGAGCTAAGCTCAAATCTTAGCTGGAACTCTCTTCAGGTGAACAGAGCAGTTAGTGAGTGCTAAAAGCCTGAAGATAAAGCTGAGGAGGGGAAACTTTCCGGTTTCCTCTCACACTAAAGTTAACAGACAATTCGAAAGCCTCACAAAACTGCTGCTCTGATATCCTGTTTAACTAAGACAAGCTGTTGGTGAGTCTACTGAAGCAGCCCACATATCAGAAACTAAGTGGATCTGAAGTTCATCTTCCTCAGCTCAACACAAGTTGAAGCATGTCCCTGGAAGGAATGACACAGCCTGAGAATCCGGCCTGAGTGACACAGCTTGAAGATGAAAACCAACCCACAGTAGTAAGCACCTCGCATTCTGAAGAAATCACCGCCTACAAAGACCTCAACCTCAGCAGTAAAGGTCCTAAAATCTCTCATACCTCTTAATCCCTGTTATTTTGTCACCTTTCCTACCCTCTCCACCATGTGTCTATCTTGCGTGTGTCTGGGTGGAGGTTGGGATGGGGTTTTAGGAATAGTTAGACTAGTAAACAATTGTTCCATTATTACCATTATATGTGCATCATTCACTTTTGTTATAAATAAACATTTTAAAAATGTTTTACTTATACATCTGGTGCCTGTAACTCATTGGAGCAGTCAAGGGTTAAATATCTCAGGAAAATATATGAATTATTGGTTAATTCACTTATGTTGGGACTCCAGAGTCTATGGGACTGGAATTGACCACACACGTGCCCAGGGTGCCGTAACTCTGATGGTACCCAAATTACGCCCTCGTTTAAAGCAGCCAATCATTTCATCTATTTGTCTTTGCTTTTTTTTTCTCTCTTATTTGTCTCTTATTTCCCTTGTGTTGTGCTCTTGAGGGACAATTATTCAGGATCCCACCATTCACATCTCTTATAGAAACATCTTTTCTTTCTTTCTTGCCCTATTGCCTTGCACCATGAAATGTTTTGTCATTTCATCTCCCCTGTCCTCCACCATATTCCTCACCTCCAATTTTGTTCTTTTTCCCCTTCCCCCTTTCACTCCAAACCCACAGCCATTACCATCCAGAAGGACAAGAGCAGCAGATACCTGGGAACATCACCACCTGGAGGTTCCCTCTGACTCGTTTGGTGTCGCTGTGGCAAAATCCTGAACTCCCTTCCTAATGGCACAATGGGTGTACCTACACCTTGGGGACTGCAGTTCAAGAAGGCAACTCACCGCTTCCTTCTGAAGAGCAACTAGGATGGGCAATTAATGCTGGCCTAACCAGGGACACCCACAAACCAGAAATTATTCTTTTTAAAAATGTGCTTCAAGCAATTTCTAAGGGTTCCCAGTTGTGATGAAAGATCACAGACCTGAAACATTCACTTTGTTTGTCTTTCCACATATGCTGCTAGACCTGCTAAGCATTTCCAACATTTTTGTTTTCTTCTGCATGACATGGCTTCCATAAGTGTAGTCCATGATATTACAGGCTATCTCTGGAAATCAACCTTGGAAAAGTACCTCAAGCAGGTGTTAGCCCTTTTCTTGCAAATGCAAAGGGCTTCATGCTTGCTTGAGTTATGGGTAAAGATATTATTTTTCCAGGAAATCTATTCATTTTGCATTTGAATTAATTGCTCCCAGTGATTCCTCAGAATTCAGTGCTGCTTCTGTATTGCACTGAAGTGTCAGTATAGAAAGTCTGCTCAAGATTTGTCACAACCTACTGACTCAGAGGTCAAAGTGTCACTTTCTGAACTACAATGGTATCATAACTATTACGCCTAATGTTCTTATTAAATCGGGTCCTGGATTTTCCTGTAGGCTCAGAAAAAATGACCCATGCACTTTTGCGGCTTCTGAAATGCCCACCCAACCGATTTGTGACTTTACCCTGGATTTTTGTCGATTCACATAGCGATCAGGTCCACAATGCATTTTTGGATCTACACTGCAGTGTGTAAGCAATGGAATGTGTAAGCAGAGCAGGCCAGTGAGAAGGCTTTTCTCAGTTCTCCAACACATTGGCTCTGCTCCCCAAGTCATTTAAAAGCCCCCAATACCTCACCCCCTTCGCACTCTCTATATCCCCTCATATCGTCCATGCCACATCTAAACCCATTCATCCCTAATCCTACCACATGCCCTCTCAGACTGCCTATGCCACCTTGATGGTCCATCCACTCCATTCCTCCTGAAATTGACCATGCTACCCCATGCCACCTCAGATTGCCTATGCGCCCCACTCCATGCCATCTCAAGCTGCTTCCATGGATCCTCCAAAGTCAGGCACCCAGTATGCACCATACACAGTCCTCAGATGCAATATCAATGGGAAATATTTCAAGATTAAATGGAAAGAAATTAAGTCTCTAACAATAATAAAACCTTGAATTCAAACAGACGGCTGTAGCTCAGGAGCTGCATTGCCAACTTTTCCCGCCATATGTTTTGACACTGAATGAAAACAAATCCTGGAGGTGGGTCCCACACTGCCACACTGGTGGGATAGGCTCTGAATGAGCCCGCACTGTCACCATATTGAAGGGCACCCCGATCTGAAAAGAATGAAAATGGAAACTTACTGTAATACATGACCATAATTACACAACGTTAGTTAATGTAAGGGTCATTTTACCTTTGCAGGACTGATTCTAATGATGAATCAGAGTGTTAAAAACACATATGCATTGCAATACAGCATCTAATGGTAACATTTGAAGGTGTCAAAACATTTTACGCTTGCCTTGAATGTTCCAACTCCTCAGCAGGCTTGCCCCCACAGGCACAAACTGTGGGGGCAAGGTTTAAGAAACTCAGGCCATACCAGCACACAGAAATTGTGCTTGGGAGGAAAGAGCATTTTCCAGTGGTTCTCATGGTAGGGATCCTGACCTCGGAAGAGGTGTGTGTGTGTGTGGTTTGCACCCAAGACCTTTGTGACATGCTAAGAAGCTCAGGTAAATGGTGTGAGGTTGGGGAGGCTCGTCGTTTTTTCTGCAAAATAAAACTGAGCTCAACATTTTGCAATCTGATTTGCACCTCCATTGGGAGTCAAAGATCCTGCCCCAGAGGTTTAATCATCATTGAGCCTGTGCAAGTGCTCTCAATAGTGTGACCGTACACACGTCCCAATAGCTGCAGGAATAATTTTACATTCTTCAGGCAGCTTGGCTGCTGATTTCTTTCTCTGAGCTGTGCCACAGGATTCTACCCCAAGTCTGGCATGACTGTTCAGTAAAACAACACGGAGGTTCCCTCCTGTACCAAAACAGGTTTGGTGCCGGAAAGTCATCTGGGGTCACAGGCCCGACTCTATGTTGGCTGCGGTCGAGACTGGCATGAAATATCTAGGCCAATGTATTGTTTACTTAGGATATACAGAACTGCATTTGAGTCATTTGCTCTGTCGCCATCACCACTCAGTAACATCAATCGGCAATTGTTTTGAAAGATTTAAGTTTGTGTCTTAATTATTCAGAACAAAGAACATTACAAAATTAAATACACAGCACTGAAACAGCAGAGGTACAACTGGTGTGGACAATTTGTCCATGATTGTTTAAAAGTTGTAATTCATGATTGTTTATGCACACTGCATACAGATCAGTGGGAACAAAAGTGTTTCTATAGCAGCGAGAAAAAAATACCAGCCTCTGCCTCAAGCAGAGATGTTTATATTACCATTGGGAACAATACTGGCACTTGAGCCCACCTCTTTTGGTAGATGTCAGCACCTCTGGAGGCAACAGTTTGCATTATTTAGCTTACCCTAATGTTACTGCAGTTGGACTGTCATTAACACTGTTGTAGGGTAAAGGGGGCATTCACGTCAACTTAATAGCGGGAGAATTCTTGACAGATTAATTTTAGAGTCATGACATTATATTTGGTTGGATTGATGTGTTATGAAGTAACAGAGGTACGATTTGTTACTGTGTCTGCAGAATAAATCAAGCGGCCCTCTCATCATTTTCTATCTATTCCCTGTTTACTGCCACAATATATGAATGCTAATAATTGTGAGGTAACCAGGCCTGTACAACTTGTAACTGTCCATTTCTGTATGCATTTTGGCTGCTGTTTTGGGCCTGAGTCCATCACTTCCACCTGTACTACTTTCTCCTTTTTAGAAAACGTTTCTTCTGTTTACCCCTCATGGAACCCTCTCTTCTGTCATGATGCCTCCTTTCCTTTCTTCCCTCTTGGATACATTGTCCTTCCAAATGCCCACCCCAGACTTTCAGCACTCCTTAATCTCCTCACTCTTCTGCTGTCGCTGCTTGGCTGCATCTTTAGATAAACCCAGAGCTTCCCTCTGTGCCTTTATTAGCCTCCTTGGAAGGAGCCAGCATCCACTTATCACTGCCTCCTTACCAGCTGCAAGGCTGATTATCCCATTCTGCACTCTTGCTCAACTTCCTTCCCAGAACACCTGCTTAAGCCTAATCTTGCCAGTCTCCTTCTTGCCAAACATGCCCAACTAGTCTTGCTTTGTGGACTTTTCCACTGAATCAGCTATCACCTGTCCCTCTCTATATCTCCCAGTACAATGGTTGGTGACTTTTGGATGAGGCACTTTCAATTCATGATCTAATTATGAACAGTATGCCTTGACAGAAAACTAGCCAAGGGTAACGGCACAATTCCCACAAAGGAAGCACCATGCCTTACTATAAGAACACAGGAACAGGAGCAGGCCATTCAGACCATCTAGCCTACTCCGCCATTCAATAGGATCATGACTGAATGGATAATTAAGTGTCTTTCATACCCACTATCCCCATAACCCTTCACATTATTGTCAATCAGAAATCTCTCAATCTATATCTTAAACATGCATAATAACAGCTTCCACAACCATCAGGGGTAGAGGATTCCAAAGATTCACAACCCTCTTATGTAAAGAACTGTCCTCCTCATCAGCATCCTCAGTGGCATCTGCCTTATTTTGAAATTGTGTCCCCTGGTTCTAGACTCCACAACTAAGGGAAACATCTTGTCCATTATTTTAAGTATTTTGAATGTTTCAAAGAGATCACCCCTCATTCTTCGAAACTATAGAATACAGGCCCAGTTTTCCCAATTACACTTCATAGGACAGTCTCTCCATCCTTGGAACAAGTCTGGTGAACCTTTGTTGCACTCCCTCTATGGCAATAATATCCTTTCTGAGTTAGAGGACCAAAAGTGCACACAGTACACCAGGTGCAGTCTAACCAAGCCCCTATACAATTGAAGTAAGACCTCACTACTCTTGTACTCACATCCTTTTGTGATAAAGGCTGACATTACACTAGCCTTCCGAATAGATTGCTGCACCTGCATGTTAGCCTTCAGTGACTCATGGACAATGTCCCTATGTATACCTATAATTTCTAATTTATTACTGTTTAGGAAATACACTGCACATCTATTCCTTTTACCAAAGTGGATTACCTCACATTTTCCTTTGCACCATATTTGTGACAGTATGGCTTTTATCACCAAATCATACTTAATTCTACCCCCATGCCTCTGCCACCTTTTTTGCTGTTAAGCATCTTGCCTTATTCCACCGATCTTGTCTCTCATTTAAAAACCTAATTTTCCACTGTCCACCTAATTTTCTGTTATTCTTCCCTGTGATGTGGACATCGCTGCATGGCTAGACCAGCATTTGTTGCCCATTGCTAATTGCCCCTGAGAAGGTGGTGGTGGCTATCTTCTTGAACCACTGCAGTCCATGAGATGCAGGTACCCTCACAGTTGCTGGGGAGGGAGTTCCAAGTGGTTGACCCAACAACAGTGAAAGAACAGTGCTATAGTTCCAAGACAGGATATTGTGTGGTTTGGAGGGGAACTTACAGTGTTCCCATGTATCTGTTGCCCTTGTCATTTGAGATAGTGGAGGTCGGAGGTTTCGAAGGTGCTGTTGATGGAGGCTTGCTGCAGTGCATTTGTATGCAGTACACACTGCTGCTACTGTGTTGGCGGTGGAGGGAGTAATTGTTCAAGTGGTGGATGGGGTGCCAAATAAGCAGTTGCCTTATCCTTGCTTATGTTGAGCTTCTTGAGTGTATTTCGAGCTGTACTCATTCATTCCTAACTTGTGATTTGTAGATGGTGAACAGGCTTTGGGAAGATAGGAGATGAGCTATTCCCCTCTTAAGTCCCAGACTCTGACTTGCTCTTGTAGCCTCAATATTTATATGCCTGATCCAGTTCATTTTCTGATCAATTGTAACCACCAGGATGTTGATAGTGGGGAATTCAGTGATGGTAATGTAGTTATATGTCAAAGGGAAATGGTTGGATTCTCTTTTCTTGGAGATAGTCATTCTCTGGACTTGTGTAGCATGAATGAACCATAAAAATTGTCTCACCAAGCTATCTTCACTGCTTTTCTCTCTCAGCCACAGCAGGCTGGCTTTGCATGCTTGGCGACTTGAAGCTCCATCACAACTCGGTTGATATGGGGAGAGGGCGGGAAAGTGGAGTTAAAGCAGTAGGTCAGCCATGATCATTTGGATTGGCAAAGCGGGCTTGAATGGTTGTATGGCTATTCTTGCTCCTACTTCTTAAGTACTTAATTTTTTTTTCTCCTGAATTCATGACCCTCCGTTCCTCCCTTAATCTCTGCCACAATGTAAACGCCCAATGTCAGCTGTGATTCAGTTGGTAGCACTTACACTTCTGAGCCAAAAGGTTGTATTCTATAGGTGGCATGGTGGCATCACAGCTCCAGGGTGCCAGGTTCTATTTCTGTGCGGAATCTGCAAGTTCTCCCTGTGTCTGCGTGGGTTTCCTTCGGAGGCTCCGGTTTCCTCCCACAGACCAAAGATGTGCAGGTTAGGTGGATTGGCCATGCTAAATTGCCCTTCGTGTCCAAAAAGGTTAGGTGGGTTTACTTGGTTACGGGGATAGGGTGGAGGTATGGGGTTAAGTAGGGTGCTCCTTCCAAGAGATGGTGCAGAATCGATGGGCTGAATGGCCTCCTTCTGCACTGTAGATTCTGTAATTCTGTGCTGATGTTTTATTGTATTACTGACTTGGATCTATATTGTTATTCCTTCACTGTCACTGTCACTGACCCAAAGGCTTCTCTTGGACAATTGCCCTGCATTTGGAATCATCCAAAAATTCCATTTAAATCATCAAATTCAGATGGTTCCAATTGTGTTACATCAATAGTTACCCAGTGGACGGAACGGTAGCACAGTGGTTAGCAGTGTAGCTTCACAGCGCCAGGGTCCCAGGTTCGATTCCCGGCTTGGGTCACTGTCTGTGCAGAGTCTGCATGTTCTCCCTTTGTCTGCGTGGGTTTCCTCCGGATGCCCCGGTTTCCTCCCACAAGTCCCGAAAGACGTACTTGTCAGGTGAATTGGACATTTGGAATTCTCCCTCAGTTTACCCGAACAGGCGCATGAATGTGGCGACTAGGGGCTTTTCACAATAATTTCATTGCAGTGTTACTGTCGGCCTACTTGTGACAATAAAGATTATTTTTTTTTTAAATGTATGAAGGATTAAAACCACATCTAACCTCTGGGTAACCATTGTACAGGGCCACACCGAGCTCCCCACGGAGCGTCCCCAAAATTGATGAACCCTCACGGAACTCCTCCCACTCCAACAGGATTCCACACCCGCACAAAAACTCCCCACTCCCAGGGAAATCCCCCTCTTGGGATAACACCATGCTTCCAAGCGATTCCCCCCGCCACAGGATCCGCACGCCTACTGATTAAGACCCCCTCCAAGGCCTAACATCTGTCTTTCAACACCACCTAAAGCCTGGAAAGACCTGACCACCCCCAAGGGCCAACATGACGCCCTCCCCCACCGGCAAAGGCCAATCCGACCCCCCTCCCCTTCCCTACCCAAGACCTGATGCTGCACTGAAGCCGCACTCCGGACACAATCCAATCACCCCCCACATCCCTCAATCCGAGGCCTAGTCCAACACTCCTCCCTCCCGAGACCCGACCCAACATCCCCTTTGGGCCTAACCTGACCTGACCCAACCTCACTTCCTCTGAGACCAGACCAGCATCATGCAGTTCTGACCCCCTTCCAAGGCTGAAATCAACTCCCCTCAAGGCCCTCCACAACTCAACCCAACCTTCCCCACGTGGCACAACCCATCCCAACACATTCCGTCCCAAGGCCCAACCCAACTTGACCCCCCTCCCCTACATACACTTAGCCTATCCATGGCCTGTCAAGGACCTTTCAAACTTGGCTGGACCTTTAACTTACCTGGTTTACAGCAGCTGGTTTCTTTAAAAAAGGTGGCATAGCCTCTTTTTAAAAAATAAATTTAGAGTACCCAATTATTTTTTTCCAATGAAGGAAATTACCGTGGCCAATTCACCTCCCCTACACATCTTTGGGTTGTGGGGGTGAAACCCACACAGACACGGAAAGAATGTGCAAACTCCACACTGACAGTGACCAAGGGCCGGGAGCAAACCTGGGTCCTCAGCGCTTAGGCAGCAGTGTTAACCACTGCACCACCATGCCACCCCTTGGCTTGGCCTCTTTACATCCAACTGAGCTGTCCTCAATGCTCCGGGGCCTAAATCGAGCAGTCAGGTGAGATAGGATCAAAAGAAATTTGAGGTAGTAAACTAGGAGCAGAGTCATAATGCCACTTTGATTGCCAATCGTTAGAATTTCTGGCCTTTCTTTTGGATAAAGAGTTAAGCTATTTGCCGTCTCAGGCAGCTGTAAAGGGTCCCATTGCTTTATTTCAAAGAAGTGCAGTGGAGCTATCCATAGTCTTCTGGCAAATATTTATCCTTCTATCAACATCACATAAACAGGTTATCTCCTGATTATCAGATTGTTGTTTGTGGGAGATTGCTGTGCACTCATTTGCTACTGTGTTTCTATATTACAGCAGTGACTACACTTCAGAAGTAATTCATTATCTGTAAAATGCTTTTGAACATCCAATGGTTGTGAAACCACTTTATGCATGCAAATCTTTCTTACCTATTAATTTACGACAATGTTTGTTTCTAAAAATATTTTTACTTTCTTTCTAAAAAATTACAATTTTCTATCAGAACGAGAAAAAAAATCAATAAATTCCATTCTAATTGCATCCTTTGTCAGATCAATTTTCCCTGTTAAAAAAATTAAGTATGATTTGTTGGAGAAAAATCATCCCACAAGACAAAGGCAACACAGCCAACAAGTGATCAAGTAAATCCATGCTTTGTAAGGCATTGAAATGGTGAAAAATCTCCCAAGTTTCAATTTCTGGTCTGATGGAAAGACGTTTTCTTGAGTTTCTTGTCAGGGCACAAAGTGAGATAATGCCAGATTCTATCCTGATGATCCTGCTTAATTATCTCAGAATTTACTTTTTGGTGACAGGAACCAACAGCCTAGGTAATGGCTGTGGCAATGAAAGCACAGATGGTCTATAAAAGGGTTAGTGCATGGCAGTTCGCCTCAGACCCTTGGAGAGTAGTGTGGCAGATTGCCACAAAGAAAGGTTGCAGAACTGAATTTATAAAGTGCAGATTTACTGAATCCTGGCAGCAGGGCTAGTCAAACTGATTGGAATAATGATAGTTATATAAGCAGGGTAACAGATTGGAAGAATGAGGAAGAAAAAAAACATGGCTGAACTACAAAGGAAGTAAAAACAGAGGGAGTTGGAATGAAACAAACTCAGAACATGGCTGTAGTGAGAGAAACGAGGAGAGGATGCAAAGTTTAGTTGAAGTACTGGTCACTGATCTAATGGCAAGAAGTCCCCCCCCCCCCCCCCCCACCCCCAACCCCTGCCCCAGAACACCTCCTCCCAAAGTCTCATCAGTACTGGATGAATCATTAACTTGGTAAAATCCCCGAAAATCTGGTTCCTATTTCTACAGAACTGCAATTTTTTTCTGTGTAGCGGATGCATTTGTTCATATGGAACCTAAGTCAAATCCAACTGGTTGTGGCAACTCATGAAGCTACGAAACATAGCCCAAAACAAACCAATTGATGTAATACGACAAACATCACACTGCACACAACATCCTCCTCCCACTTACCAGACAGCCGTCAGGTCTGTCCGTGAGTTAGTCGACATTAAGGACTAGAGGGTGGCAAAATTTGCCATCTTCAGAAAAGGAGACAGCGATACGCCAAGAAATTGAAGTCAGTCAGCCTTACTTTAATTGCTGTAAAATTCCCAAGATTGAGATTCTCTTCCTCTGCAGTCGCCAGCCTTCATTAAAATAAATGGAATGAAAATTGTTGGGGAGCGAGCACAGAAGTGGTAAACCTGGCCATCAAATACAAAATACAAATGAAATTACAACAAAAAAAAAATCAAAGAAATATCAGCTATTCAGGGCCAGTTGGCATAAATCTCTAAAATATCGTAGAATTGTTTGAAGTGATAACAGGAATGTTAGATAAGTGGTTTGTGGTTTATTAGATTTTCAAAATGCATTTGATAAAAAAACCGCATAAATAAATTTGTAGAAGAGCATAAATGCAATTAATGGGAAAGATAGCCAAATGGATTGAGCGATGGCTGGGGGAGCAAAGGCTAGTGGAAAAGAACATTTGTCAGACTGGAAAGCTGATGCGTGTGCTGTCCCATTGCAATCTGTTCCTTTTGAATTCAGAAATCAGAGGAATATTGGAGCAATAATGGTTAAGTGCCTGTGCATGAATATCCTTAGGTTGTGTTTATAACACAGTTCAACAAGTAGTCTGGTAGTTTCAGTGACATAAGATAAAAGTACTACTATAGCATAAGGTGTACAAGAGGCTCGATTCTCCATAAAAATTTCTGAATGTGCTAGCAATCGTAAATTGTTTCGACTTTCCCGGTGCCCGGTCCGGCAAGGCCAGTAACGCTTTTCAACGTTAATTGGTCCATTTAATGAGCCTCACGGGCTTTTCACCCAAAATGCCGCTCATCAGCTGACTCGCCGGGACCGCGCTTGCCAGCCGCCCGCTAACAGGGTTGAGCAGCATTTATGCTGCACTTGCTAGGCCAACCCCAGCCAGCTCTCAACAATCGTGCTGAGGAGACCGGCCCCAAGATTTGGGGATATGACCTGGGGAGGATTCTGGACACGGTGGAGGCCAGGAGGGATGTACCTTTCCCCCGAGGGTCCCGGAGGGTGAGCCACAAGGCAGCCACTGCTGCCTGGGACGAGATGGTGGCAGCAGTCAGCTCGGGCAGTGTGACCAGGAGGACTGGCCTCCAGTGTCGGAAGAAGGGCAACAACCTACACCGGGCAGCCAGAGTGAGTAGAGACCAACGTGCCACCCATCCCACACCCCAAGGGAACATTCCCTAGGTGACCCCAAACCTCCGTCCATCCCCTTCAGCACTCCTTCCACCCACCACTTCAACCCACCCTCCACCCCAACCCTCCCTTCACCCCCCCCCAAAAACTGTGAACCACGCGTCTGGCTAACGATGCCTTCTCTGTGTCATCTGAGGAAAAGTTCTTCCATAATCGGAGCGAGAGGGCCCAGACTGGCGGTGGGGTACCAGACTTAAGAATCCTCATCTCCTTCGAGTGGCGTGCCCTGGACATGAATGATGTGGCCGAGGATAGCACGGTAGCACAAGTGGTTAGCACTGTGGCTTCACAGCGCCAGGGTCCCAGGTTCGATTCCCCGCTGGGTCACTGTCTGTGCGGAGTCTGCACATCCTCCCCGTGTGTGCGTGGGTTTCCTCCGGGTGCTCCGGTTTCCTCCCACAGTCCAAAGACGTGCAGGTTAGGTGGATTAGCCGTGATAAATTGCCCTTAGTGTCCAAAAAGGTGAGGAGGGGTTATTGGGTTACGGGAATAGGGTGGAAGTGAGGGCTTAAGTGGGTCGGTGCAGACTCAATGGGCCGAATGGCCTTCTTCTGCACTGTATGTTCTATGTTCTATGATAGGGCAGTCACCAATGCAGAGGCTGGGGGACCGCAGAGGTGAGGTACCACCAGGCTTCACCCGGAGGACCTGTCAAATGTGAGTACTGATGGTCTTACTGACTGACCCATCCCTCCAACTGACCACATATCCATTCTCCCGCAGGTCCATCAGCCGACCGCGACGGCCCATCCCGGGTGGCCACCTCTACTGAACACGAGCAGAACACCTCTGAGGAGAGCTCCAAGGATGCAACTATTATAGTCGTGGCACAGCTGTTATCCCCACCCTCCACCAGCGCAGATACACACACCTCAGTGGGAAATACGAGTGGTCAGGCTTCTGGGTCACAATCTGATTTGCACCACACTGCTGCAGTTGTACATCAGGTGGAGGTAAGAACCCCGAGGAAATACAATAGTCGGAGGTCTGCTGGATCCCAGGACCCAGCTGGGTCCCAGCTTGATGTTGAGCCTCTGGAACAGGGTTACTCGGAGCTGATGGAGATGATAGGGAGTGACTGAGACATTCAGATGAGATGTCACTCCAGCGGATCCAAAGCAGCTTGGAGGAGTCCCAGAGATGACGGGTGCAGGAGATGGCGCCGGCAATGAGTGGCACTGAGGCCAACACTGCTAGGGGGGTGACCGCAATGGAGAGCCTGATGCACGATGTCAGCACCATGAGTGAAGGTGTCCAAGGCATTGCACAGTCGGTGACGGCCATAGTTGAGGGTCTCGGCACATGTCTGCCTCACTGGAGGATGTCACCCAGTACCAGGCCGACCTTGATGAGGTTCTGCGGCACATGTCCCGCTCTCAGATGGGCATAGCCGAGGCACTGCGGGGCTTGTCCCAGTCGCTGGCGGGCATTGCTGAGGCACTGCAGAGCATGTCCCAGTCACTGAGCAGCGGCGTCGACACAGTGGTGCGGACCATGAGGAACAGCCAGGGCTGGCAGAGACAGATGATGCAGGGGCAGCCGGGCTCGAATCAGCTGCCCCTCCCTCCCACGGTGAACCCCAGGGTCCCTATGGGCACCGACCAGGAGGAGGGGGCACTGGGTGCCAACCTGGACCCGTCCCATAGGCAGCGATGGTGGTCATCAGCTCTCCCAAGTTCCACCCTTATGATGAGGTCGTGTCTCGTAATTAGCACATGAGGCAGGGCGGCACGGCTGTGTACGTGCCGTCAACTAGTGAGCCGGGGCCCTCCGGCCCCAAAGGCCTCAGAGGATGCCCGCCAGGGGCATTGAAGGCCACGGGATGAGACAAGCAGCTGGCTGCCTCCACCTCAGATGTGCATCCTCAGAAACACCTGGACGTAGTGGTAGGGCTGAGAGGACAAAGCATAGCGAAAATCACTGAGGGCACTGGGGCAGTGGAGAGGGGTTAGGTAGGGGGGATGGGGAAGCTGCATCATCGGGATAGTGGGGACTTATATTGAACAATAAATACCCTTGTGCACAACCAGTAGGAAACCTCTGTCACTTTCTTCCGCAGTGCATCACCACATGCAGGTGATGGGTGTGAGTGAGCACTCAGCAGACAGGCAGGGGTCAGACCATGGCATAGATTGAGGATCACCAGTGCCCAGCTCTATGCTGGTTATCATCACCCCCCCTGCCCTCGATAGTGATCCGTGGACAGTGCCGACACAGTCCCTGGAGCACCCTGGAGTGATGTGACACATACCCTGGGAGGATGGGAATTGGGAGTAGTGGGTGGGGAAGGTTATGACGATGGACGAGGCCACGTCCTAAGTGAATCGGGTGAGTAAGAGGGCCACCCTGGCCCTCCGGGCTTGCCGGACCCTCACCACTGCCACCTGTCCTGCAGCCTCTCGTTGGGCCTCCGGTTCCTCCCTGGCCTCGCTCTCCAGCCCCTGCTGGTCCGGCGCCTCCTCATCATCCTCGTCCCCGTCCCCCTCCTCCTGCGAGGTGGTCACATGTTCCTCATCACCAACATCCAGCTCACTGACCCGCTGCTGTGGGAGGTTGTGGAGGACACAGCAGATCACAACGAAGTGCCCGACTCTCCGGGCAGTTTACTGTGGGGAACCATCGCAGCGGTCGAGGCATCGGAACTGCACCTTGAGGAGTCCGTGCACCGTTCAATGGCAGCCCGGGTGGCCACATGGGCCTTTGTATACCGGATCTTCGCTTCGGTCTCCGGCCTCCACACTGGTGTCATGAGCCCGGTCCTCAGCAGGTATTGCTTATCCCCCAGAGCCAGTCACCCATCCTGGTGAGCTGCTCGAAGAGAGCAGGGATGCCTGCCTCCCCCAGGATGTAGCTGACGTGCATACTCCTCGGAAAACGGGCACATGCATGAATTATCTTCATCTGGTGGTTGCAAACGAGCTGTATGTTGAGGGAGTAGAACCCCTTTTGGTTAACATAGGGCACCTCTAGACGGTGAGCGCAGGGCAACATGCGAGGCTTCCCTGGACCTGGTGCATCCCGATGATGGCGGAGAAACCTGCTGGCCAGGCATCCTGTTGGGCTTGTTCCATGTCAAAGTGGATGTAGTCTTCCATCTGGGCATATGGGGCATTCGTGACCTGCCGGATGCAGCTGTGGGCTGTGGCCTGTGAGTTCCCGTACCAGCCTCCCCGAACAGGCGCTGGAATGTGGCAACTAGGGGCTTTTCACAGTAACTTCATTTGAAGCCTACTTGTGACAATAAGCAATTTTCATTTTCATTTCATAGGTCCCCACTCGAGCCTGGGAATGATCCCGCAGCACAAAAGTTCAAGGCTGCAGTGACCTTGATAGCCGGGAGCGGGTGTCCTCCTCCTCCATGTGGTGCCATGTCCACGAGGATATGGCCCAGGTGCCGCATTGCCTCTTTGTTGAGATGGAGCCTCCTGATGCACACGCTGTCTGGCAACTATTCAAATGACCAGTGCCGCCTGTACACCCTGGACCGTCGTGGAACCCCCCTCTCTGGATCCCTTCCTGGCCTGATGGGCGTCCGGATCCTCAGGGTGTGGGGCGGGGTGCAGCACATGGGCGGCTGCCTCAAACATCTGAAGGCATTGTTGCTGCCGCCTTCTCCGGTGTCTGGTCGCGTCGTGTAGCACCAGCATGATGGCAACCTCTGCGTCTAACATCCATGCCATAGCGTTCAATGTCTGTAAAGAATTAGAAGAGGATGTTAGACCGACAAACAGCAGTGGTTCCCACGCTGAACCATCCATTCCCCCACTGATACACCCCCCCCCCCACCCCTACCCCTACCCAGAACACCCTGCCCATGCACACCCGACCGCAGCGAGACCCCCTGACTGGACCCCGGACACCCGCTTACAACTTCAACTGGACCAGGCGTTGGACCCCTCCCCATGTCACTCACCCACCCTCCAGCCATGGACATGACCCCCAGAGCTGTGCCCCATCCCCTGGGTGTTCGGATGTTGGCTGCTACATGTGTGGTGTTGCCTCCCATAGTGTTCTGACACACTGTCTAGGCATTGCGATCTGATTGGGATGCAAGGCTCCCACATGCTAAATGGCCTGCCCACCCACGGGAATGCACTTGGGTTATATGAAGTGCTCACCTAACCACGATTGCCTATTCCCTAGAGGCTATAGCCTTCAGCCCCATGGCCAGAGGCCTCAGCAATCGGTGGAGGGTTATGGATGGTCTGTGGGGCAAATGGGCAGGAATAGAAGTTGCCCCTGGAATGAGTATACATGATCCAGGGGTTGGCATGGTGGTGCAGCGAGCGGCTGCCCCCCCTCCCTGGTTTCCCCCAAAGGCTCCCCCCAACCACCCATGGCAGCCTATTCTTAACCCCTACCCCAGCCGAGAGTCCCCCATCCCCCACCGAGCACAGGGGTAGCAAGCCCAGTGACCCCGGTTCTTTGCCCTGAGCAGAGATGGCTACTCACCCCCTTGGCTCCCCACAGAAGCCCTTCTGCCAGGTTCACATTTTTAAAAAGGAGTACTAATCGGCGCCAGCGTGAGAACTTGCTGGGGAGGTTGCTGAATGACGGGAGGTCATTGGATAAGGGGTGGCTCTTGTTAATTGTATAGAAATGGGGCTCAAGTGGTGATAATTGGTATCTCGCCTCGCTGCGGCAAGATTCCAAATTCCCCTGGGGGAGCAGGCCGGTTGCATCGCAAACTGTTTGGTATCTGCCGCGAATCCCGTTTTTGGTCTGTCCCGCTTCACCAGCCTCTTTTCGCTTGAGAGAGAGTGTAAAAAGACCGGAAGATCACACCTACTGTGTTAGCTGAATTCGATAGCAGAATGAGCCAAGAAGGAAAATGTTCGAAAGCAAAATTGGAAACCAGGATCTATGCATAACAGAAAAAATGTAATTGTTTTAATATGCAACATAAGCAAGGCATCATTTTAATGCTATATTTTGCAGCTTTACTGTATGCTCTGCTGAAATATGAAATGCAATAAAGGAGTTGAAAGGTTGTATGAGAACTTAACATGAAAGAATACAAAAATTGGAATGGTTCAGTAGGTAATAATTTGTGACAAGACATTTCATGGAATTTACAGTGCAGAAGGAGGCCATTCAGCCCATTGAGTCTGCACTGGTCCTTGGAAAGAGCACCCTACCTAAGCCCACACCTCCACCCTGTCCCCGTAACCCAGTAACTCCACCTAACTTTATTTTTGGACACTAAGAGCAATTCAGCATAGTCCACCTAAACTGCACATCTTTGCAGTTTGGGAGGAAACCGGAGCACCTGGAGGAAACCCACGCAGGCACAGGGAGAACGTGCAGACTCTGATTTACATTGGTATACACTAGTGTTTGGTCTCCTATCCCTGTCAAGCTCCATAAAATTTGCTTTCTTCTCGCACGTTTGTGTCCAATTCACGTACATATTGTTCAAGAAGTGCTAAATCGTGCAATTGTTGTAACACCCACCTAATGTAACATAGATCCAAGTTAAGTCCTGCATCACTCCATCATTGTTCCAAAACTCTATTTTATGCCTCAACATTGGTTTATCCTTGCCTTGCTTTTTCCCTGCCATTTATCCCCTTTCCATTCACCTTTGGAAAGACAGGTTGAAAGCACGGTTAATAAAACATAGTGTGCCAAGGATATAATAATAGGGTATGGAGTACAAGAGAAAGAAAGTTATGTCCAGTTTGTATAAAGCACTAGTTAGACCTCAGCTGCAGCACTGTATACTGTTCTTGGACACTGCATTTTAGATAGGATGTAAAGGCAGTGGAGAGAGTGCAGAATGTGTTTACGACAATTATTCCCAGGATGAGAAACTTCTGTAAATAGCTTGGAGAAGTTGGGACTCTTTTCCTTGGAGAACAGAAGGCTGAAAGGACATCCGATAGAAAATTATAAGGGACCTGGACAGATAAAAACTCTTGCCATTGACAGAAGTATCAAGAACCGAAGTGCACAGATTTAAGGTCATTCCTAAATGAAGCTAAAGCAAGTTGTTAGAGTCTGGAATGCACTGCCTGTGAGTGTATGAAGGCAGGTTCAATCAAGACATTCAAGAAGGAATTAGATGATTATTTGAAAAGAAAGAAAGTGCAGGGTTAAGGGGAGAAGGCAGGAGAATGGCACTGAGGTGCAATGCTCATTCAGAGAGCTGGCGCAGACACGATGGACTGAATGGCCTCCACCTGCATTATAATGATTCTGTGATTCTATGACCGGAAAATAATACAAACCTTGGGAAAGACATAAATACATTTTTACCAACATCCTGTTAAATTTTCCCAGAAGCCCTTTATGGAATGAATACTGTCCATGCATTAAATATACTTGCTTGGGCAAATGTGCATAGGGAATGTAAACCAAATATAGAAATGAGCTGCTTTCTGCAGAACATGTTTCTCCCCAGGTTCTGCTTGAATTGTTGAGTGTTTTCCAGCTTTTTCTATTTTTATTATAAAAATGAGTTGACCTTGCGTGACATATTGTGGTTCTCTGACACTCCGAAGGGAACACAGTTAATCTTCACAAGCACCATTAGTCACTATCATTTGCATTACCAGTACCTTGTAATTACCACTGTTACCAACATTAACCACATTTAAAACGTAGTAAGTATTTATCTAGTGTTTTATATATGTATTATATATATATATATATCAACAATAATTGACTTTTCGCATAAATCATTAAAATTTGCCAAATGAACTGAAGTAGATATTCAGGTCAGACAAATGATCAGATTTTTCATGATCATCATTAGTATCTCAGGTGAATTGTCGTTCCAGATGCTTGCTTTGTACAACTGTGGTTTCAGATGGCATCTAGTGGGAGGCCAATTCTTAAAACTGAAACCAAATATACAACAATGTTTAATAATTCTCCATACATTGTTAGAAATTGGAAATATGAACATATATATTTTGTAGTCAGCAGGTTTTAATTTGCTGGAAACTGTTTAGAGTTTTGATTGACAGGAAACAAAAGCTAATGAAATTCTTAGGTGATGATTGCTGTACCCAATGCAGAAAGGGGCTATGCATGTTTAGGTGAGGCCTCTGCAACAGTGGGAGAACAACTGGATAGATAGTTCAAACAAATAACCACATTTCGATATTATGTTAGGATTTTAAGTTAGCCTTACCAAAATAAGGGGCGGGATTCTCCAACCCTACAACAGAGCCCCCTCGCCGTCGTGAACTCCGTCGAGTTTCACGACGGCGCGAAACGGCCCTGATCGCAATCAATTCTGGCTCCGGAAATGGGCTAGGAGCGGGGCCGCGAGGAACACGGGGGCGTAGCGCGAAAGCAGCGTCGTCAGCGCGTGACGCCCGAATGACGCCGGGCCACGTCTTAAAGGGCACGATCCGCACACGGGAGGACCCAGGAGGAGAAGAAGGAGGAGAGATGGCTGAGCCCCGAAGAGCCGCCCCGAGGTTCCGGGACACGGACCTGGACACCCTCCTCGATGAGGTGGAGCTACATAGGGCCATCCTCTGCCCAAGACCTGGGCATCGCCAGCCGTCCAGCACAGTGAGACGTGGCTTGCGTGAGTTTGGCACCACAGTGATTTCTGTGAGGCAGACCCCTCGGTCCAGGGAGCAGTGCAGAAAGAAGCTCCACGACCTCACTAGGGCTGCCAGAGTAAATGCCACGAGGGTGCCCCCGGGTCACAACCCCCCCCCCCCCCCCCATGTCCCTCATCAACCGCCCCCCCCCCCGGGCACGAGGGGGAGGGGGACGAGGGTGAGTAGAGGGGGGTGAACAATGTTGTACCCGACCCACATGAGCACTGCAACCCCCTGTAGAGATGACATGGTGTGGCTCCAACTTTCCCCCCACCCAGCATTAATGTAGCCTATATCTGAATGCCCTGATGATACCCGCCTAATATGATGCTTTATCCACTCCCCCACCCCCCCGCCCACAGGACAAGGCAGCTCACAACAACCGTGAGCGTATGAGATCAGGAGGGGGATCGTCTGTGCTGCACCCCCTAACCGTGTATGAACAGAGGGCACTGGACCTCGCTGGGGCATCCGCCACACGGGAGGTCGTGCAATGCGAGGTTGGAGGCGCAGAAGCAAGTGAGACAACCCTGCATGCCCCCCCCCCCCCCCCCCCCCCCAGCCCATCACCCAGTCACCCGGAGCAGAACATGACATGGGCCGCGTGCGCCCTCCTCACACTCTGGCCACTGTACCACCATCCTCTCCCCCCTCACACTCTGGCCACTGTACCACCCATCCGCTTCACCCTCACACTCTGCCCCCACCACCACTGTACACCCGGCCGAGTGTGTCTAACGAACCCCATATCATTGTGTTCCCCAGGGCCAGCTGCCGAACGTCCAGGGTCGTCTCGGCCAACACACCGCCGACCATCCGCAATGTCAGCTGCACCCAGGGTCGCACGCCAGAGGGTGGCAGGAGGTCGGCCAGGAGGGCTATCCTCTCATTCCGGGACTCTGGAGGGAGACGCACAGAGGACAGACCAAGACGATACTGCGGCCCAAAGGATGGACAGTGACGATAGTGATGGCTGTGCATTGCCCGAAGGTTGGGCCATGAGCCACGACAGTGACGGGGACAGGACAGAGACAGTGGACGTTGGTGCACAGAGGACGGCCACACAGTCGACGGAGTCACCCAGAGCAGAACATGACATGGGCCGCGTGCGCCCTGCTCCGGGCCATAAGTGGGACCAGGAAACACCGGACTTCCTAACAGACGATGACCTGGAGCTTGCGGCACTGCTGTCTCCCACACCATCCACCATCACAGAGACACTCACCTCGGTTGGGCAAATAAGTGATGAGGCTCCCGGGTCACGGTCTGGTGCGCACCACACAGCCGAGCCGGTACAGCAGGTGGAGGTCGGAGCAGCCGAGGGACTGGACGGTCAGAGGGCAGCCCAGGCCTAGCATCCCAGGCCGCCCAGACGGTTCCCGGGTTCCTAGATGTACTTGACCCACCCGGACACCCAATGCATTTGGAAACCCAGGGACTCAATAACGGGATGAGGGCCATCTTCCAGCAGCTGCAGACACAGTTGGAGAAGTCCATCCGCGTCCAGGAGCAGGGAGCGGTGCCGCTCATCGCAGCCACCCAGGCCGACACCACACGGGTGGCGTCCGCGGTGGAGGCAATGGGTGAAACGGTTTCGGCCACTGGTCAGGTTCTACAAGGCGTTGGGCTTCACGTGCACGCATCATCCATGGCCGAGGAGAGGGCTGCCCTCTCACAGGCAGCCATGCGCCAGAGCCAAAATGACATTGTCGCCGCGCTCCGGGCCCTGGCCAAGTCTCACTGGCCCATGGCCCAGTCCCAGCAGGCCATGGCACAGTCCCAGCAGTCAGTCGCGGAGAGCATCGAACGCCTGATGTACGTACTGGATGGTGTAGCGCACTCACAGGTTGAGGTCGCACAGTCCCTGGCAGGAATGTCGCACTCCCTGGGCTCCGTCTCTGCGAACATTCGGACCCTGGTCAATACCACTGCAGGCCTCCAGGCAGGACTGGCAGCGCCAGGTGTCTGAGGTGCGACAGGGCATGTCTCCAATCGCACCTCCGTCTCACAGTGAGGCCCGGGGGCCACCGGGCTCCCCGAAGCAGGAGGAGGTTCTGGGGCCCGTCCCATTAACTCCATCACGGGGCGTCCCTGAACACTCGGCCTCCCACCGTTCCGTCCCTGGCGCACCTGTTGGGCAGCGGGCAGAGCAGAGTGGCACCGCGTCATCCAGCACGGCCACCGAGCAGCCTGGCCCATCGAGGCGGGGCCGCCCCAGGAAACGCGTGCCGACGGGGAGCCATGTCGCGGGGCGTGATTCTCAGCAGTCCGCCTCCACTCCCGCTGTACCATCTGGGGAGACATCTAGACGTAGAGGTAGGGCCCGTAAGGCAAGGAGGTTGCACACATAGTAAGTTGGCACGGGTGCAGAGCACAGTTTAGTTGCCGGAGCTAGGGCATCTGTATGTTAATTTCACAATCAAACTCACTGTTGCACCTACTTTGTACGACTCTGTGCTATGTCCGGTGCCACGGGGTTCGTGATGGTGACCGAGTGTCGCTGGGGTTGACGAGCAGTTCAACGTCGGTGCCGGGTGTGCTGTCCCCCCCCCCCCCCCCCCCCAGCAGTCGGACACTGTAGTCCTCGGCACTCTGACGCCAGCTGCCCCACGCGGGCACGTGATGGAGAGTCCGTGACGAACTCAGTGACCACCGAGATGGATGGTTCAGCTATTGCCGTGAGTCAGACTTTGTCTAACGAATCTGAGCTCACAGCTCATCGCAGATCGGGCTGTCATCATTCAACATGGCACTAATCGCACCCGCTTACACAATCATCAATGTAGTGCTATACCGTAGTGCCGCAGTGGTAAGATGATATGGAATTGGTGTCGTGTACACGGAGCGGGGGGGGGGGGGGGGGGGGGTGGGTGCTGTGTGGTGCCCGTGTGCACGACTGGCAATGCAAGTGGTAGTGTTCAGCGAAACCCTCCCACGCGGTGCATGAACCTTGCAGCCACCAACGCGTCGCGTGCCCGCTGTCCTTGACGGTGCCGTTGTGCAGCCGCCTGGACATTACCAGCACCCGGGTCATGTCTGTGTCCTGCGCCCCTCGCCCCACCCTGCTGCACACCATCCTCCTCCACCTCCTCCACCTGCTCCTCCTCCTCCTCCTCCTCTTCGTTAGCGTTAGCACCACTGCCATCGGCTTCTCCCTCCGACTCCTCCACCAGGGCATCTCCCCTTTGCATAACAATGTTGTGCAGCGCACAACATACCACAACTATGCAACCGGCCCGACAGGACCCCTCCGGAGCGGTCCAGGCATCTGAATCGCATCTTCAGCAAGCCGAAGCACCGCTCCACCACACCCCTGATTGCTGCATGGGCCTCGTTGTATAGGCTCTCCGTGTTCGTCTGAGGCCTCCGTATTGGCGTCATCAGCCATGACCTCAACGGATAACTCCTGTCGCCCAGCAACCAGCCCCTCAGCCAGGGGTGGGGGGGCGTCCCTCGAACATTGCTGGGATGAACAACTGCGCAAGAATGTAGGCGTCATGCACACTCCCGGGGAACCTTGCGCACACGTGCATGATCCTCATGTGGGGGTCGCAAACCACCTGGATATTCATGGAATATGTGCCCTTCCTGTTAGCGAACACCTCCCTGTTGTCTGCAGGTGGGCGCATGGGGACGTGAACACTATCGATCACACCCTGGACCATCGGTATCCCGGCCACCGAGGCGAATCCACGGGCTCGTGCTTCCTGATGTGCTCGGTCCTCGGGGAATGTGATGTAACGGTCCGCGATGGCAAACAAGGCGTCAGTCACGTCCCGGATGCACCTGTGGACCAATGCCTGTGAGATCCCAGATAGGTCCCCACTCGGAGGCTGGAAGGAACCGGTAGCGTAGAAATTTAGGGCCACCGTCATCTTGACGGATACCAGTGTATAGCGTGTCCTCCTCCCGTTCCACGTGGTGCAAGGTGCACCACGAGGTGGCAGATATGTGCGACAGTCTCCCTGCTGAATCATGCCGGCATACCGGCCATGAGCGCCTGCGGCCTGCTGGGTGGCCAACTGCAGTACAGCGGCTCCAACCACTGCGGTGAACATCGCTGTCTAGTTGGCATCCATGGTGACCTGCAGAAGGGTGGTGGGGGGCAGAGAAACGACATGTTACACGGAGGTTCTTCGACACCTCGGCAGCCAGGTGCCATGGGATACCTGTGTGCCCCGGTGGCCTGGTCTCGCTGCAGACACGCAGCCAGCCTAACCCCTGGTCACTGTCTGCGTCCAACGGTCAGTTAACACCGTCCTCCTCACCGGTGCGCCAGTCGGCTCTGCCCATCAGCCACGCAACAACCTGCGGGCATGTCCTTGTCACCGTCCTGCCATGGCAGGGCGGCTGGCATGTGGCATCCGCAGATGGACGACCCCCTCCACTCCCTCCCTCCCCTCCCTCCCACCTCCACTCACTCCCTCCTCCCTCCCACCCCCTCCCACCTCACTCACTCCCCCCTCCCAACTCCCTATCCCCCAACTCCCTCCCCCTCACTCCCTCCCCCTCCCACCTCCATTCCCTCTTTCTCCCCTCCCACCTCACTCCCTCCCCCCTCCCACTCCCCTCCCAGCTCACTCCCTCCCCCTCCCTACTCCCTCCCCTCCCAAATCCCTCCCCACAAACTCCCTACCCCCCACTTCCAGTCCCTCCCTCTCCCCCTCCCACCTCCACTCACTCCCTCCCTCCCCCCTCCCTCCCCCCTCCCGCCTCACTCCCTCCCCCCCCCCCGTTGGCCACAGCGTTCCCAGGAAGCCTTCCCCAGTCTGAAGAAACTCCGGGACAGTCCGCTCACCTCCTCAGTGCTCAGCGTCAGCCAGCACGACTGGCTGACGACTATATATAGCAGGTGTGAACGGCGACCGCATGAACTGGGGTCACGCCATTGGGACTTCGGCCCGTCCGGGCCGGAAAATAGCGGGGGTACTGGAGAATCGTCATTTTGGGTGTCTCGGGCGATTCTCCGTCTTGCACCGTGTGGAACCCGACGTGACCGATTTCGCCTGTTGGGAGAATCGCGGGAGCGCGTTGGACTGGCGTCGCGTGGAAAACTGGCGCGGCTGGCGATTCTCCCAACCGGCGCGGCCTCGGAGAATCACGCCCAAGATTCTTGCTGAAATGTGAAAATTAGTTAACATGTAGGAACAGCTGAGGAATTACTTTTGTGAACCACGATTGGCCAATAGTCTGATAAGAAATAAGAATTGTTGCACTGGATAACCATTATGAACAGCTTATTAACAGGTGCTGTGAACAGTTCTGGCATAAAAGAATGAAGGACCTGAAAGTTAGTTTGAAGGTCATAGATGGAATATTCTGAGGGATCTGTCGAACTAATCATGGGAATCAACTGAAATAAAGATATGGGGAGATGATGAAAAAGCTGGTTAATCAGGACAGAAAGTACTTGCAAAGGCTCGAGAATCTCATGGCAGGAGGACAATATAAGGGTGAGCTTTCGCCCCATGAATTAAACAAAGAACTTGAAATGCTATTGGGCATTTTGATTTCAGAGGAACCTTGGGAGACAATAACAATGCAATACCCAGGCCCACAATTGGAATAAAAGTCTAAAGAATAAGTTTATGATGGAAGGCATTGTAATCAGTGGAGAAAAACCTCCTTTAATTAGATCTGTGCTAACACTCTTGGGTAATTTCAGATGTCATGAAGCTGTGATGTACTGAGAAGGAACGAGAAAGAAGAGGAAAGAGCTGTTTGCACATGCCAGCTGTCCTGCCCATTCTTGACCAGGACTTGCTATTGCCAGGGCCATATGTTTTTGCTAACGAGTACGTTATACCCATATTAAACTCTGATTAAAATCAACATATCCACCATATTGGTTGCTGTTGATCCTCATTGATGAGAAAATTGATAATAACTAATTGTGCTGAATTTAAATGGAATCTCCTGCAATTTGGTGAGAAAACTAATAAAAAAGTGCATCTGCTTAGATGTCATCCTACTGGAATATCTCAGCCTCTTTCAGAAAGATACTGACATTGGAAACTGTATAGTTTGAAGGATGTCGAATGATAAGTTCAGTTCCCCATTACTTCTGAAATCAGTACAAGCGTATGTCATAATATACACACAAGTATATGATGGTGCATAGACATACACTGACTGACACACTGAAAGACCAATCAACACATAGAACACAGCAACCAATCACCAGACAGGGCACGGTAACTATAAAGTCAGAGGGCACTAGTTTTCCCGTTCATTCGGGATGCAGCCTCTGAGACAGACAGAGTCCGCAGTCAGTAGCACGAACATCTACCATGTGCTAGCAGTATAGTCTGGTCAGGTTAGCCATAGGTCTTCAGTCAACCTAACATAGTGTCGACCCACAGTGCAAGTATGTTTAACAGCTCATAGTTAAATAAAATAGAGTTGTACTTCTACAAGTGTTGGTAGCCTGTCTCTTCTACTGCTCTGGTAAACGTAGTCATCACAGACCCAGCATACCCAACACATCAGAGTACCTACATAACAAAAGAGGAAGAGATCTGGGGCAGAATTCTCCGTTGGCGACGCCTAAATCGAGAAAGGCGATTGGATGGAGAATAGGTTCTGACGCCAAAATTGCAGCATGTGCTGATTTGACACCAAATCGCACTTCTCCATCAGCAGAACAGCGGCATCAATGTATTCCGGAACGCACGTACAGTAAACACCGTTTGCATATCATTATGGGGCCCAACCCGGTATTCTCCAGGGCCTCTGCGATTCTCTGCCTCCGATGGGCCAAGTCCGCGATAGCGCGATTCACTTGTGATTTTAAAAATCGTGAAACCGGCGTGTCGGCTGTTGAGGGAAAGTGGGGGGGGGGGGTACAGAAATTGTCCAACGGACATTGTTTGCTGACAGTTGTGTCGCTGGCTGAGGGGCATCTGCTGGGGCCGGGGGGAGTAGCGGGAGGTGACAGTAGGTGGGCTGTGGGGTGGCGATAGACGGACACGGAACACCATTGCTGCAGCCGGCAAGGCAGCCATGCAATTGCGCATGCAGCTAACAGCCCACTTTGAACCTTGTGCCAGGGGTCATATAGGTGTCCCCCGGGCACCTCCCGAAGTGCCCTCGGGCCCCAGCTGACCCATCAACTGTATGTATGAGCGCACTTCAACACAACCAGTGCCATCTTTTTGTCTGGGATAGTGTGTGTGGGTGTGTGGGGATTTTAATGTGTATATGCAGCTGCAGCTTGTCGGCCTTCCCAGTGTCAATCATGGACCTAGTGAAGCCCGCAGTGTTTTTCATTGAAATTGATTGTGGTCCAGCCGGTGCTGGTTCTAGCTTTTTAACAGTAGCAGAATCGGTCCAGGTGTGACACCAGTTTAGTTGTCGTGTAAGTCAATGAATTCTGCGTTGGCGTCAACACTTAGGGTAGATTCTCCGATTGCGTTCGGCGATTGGCTGGAGAATCCGTTTTTATGCTCCACCCCCTCAAAAATGGCATAATCGCTGAGTATGCCACATAAGAACATAAGAACTAGGAGCAGGAGTAGGCCATCTGGCCCCTCGAGCCTGCTCCGCCATTCAATGAGATCATGGCTGATCTCTTGTGGACTCAGCTCCACTTTCCGGCCCGAACACCATAACCCTTTATCCCTTTATTCTTCAAAAAACTATCTATTTGTACCTTAAAAAAATTTAATGAAGGAGCCTCAACTGCTTCCCTGGGCAAGGAATTCCATAGATTCACAACCCTTTGGGACAGCTTCAGGGCATCACCTGAGTCCCTCCCCCGATGCTCTTCCCCAGATGGGCCGTTTTCCCGACGGCATCGGTCGCGTGTCCTCTCAGTTTTCGGGGACTTCGCGTGGCGGCTGCGGACTGTGTCCAGCACCGCCACAGTTGGTATGGGGGGCATTCCACTGGCAGGGGAGGCTTTGATAGGGGCTGGGGGGACTGTTTGGCATGGTCCGGTGGTGGTGAGGGATGTTATGGGGGGCAAAATCTGGCTGGCCATATCCGTGCGCAGCCGACGCCATATTGTACGGCGCGGCCGCCACAAGTCACCGTCATGCATCTGCGTGGCCATGGACTCAGCCATTCTTCATCCAAATCTGTATGTAAGGGCTTTACGTGGTGTGGCTGCTATCCCCCCACAGGGCGGAGCCTTGGTGTGGGGGCGGCGACAGCTTTTCAGTCGTAAGACCAGACGCTTCCTCCGGACGTAGCTGCAAAATCAGAGAATCCAACCCTTAGTCTCAGAAACAGAATCCCACCCCAGATATTTTTGCAGAACAATCTGTGCCATGGTAGCTTTTTCATATCCGTGGAGAGCTGCAGGAAAATCTCTGAGTCAGATAAGGACATCAAACTGGGAAGGAATTAAACATCAACCTCTCTAAGACTCCTGTTCCACTCTCATTACCTCCAATTACTCTCTTTAAGCTTCACTCTTGACCCCATGCTTCTTCCAATTTTACGTCCCAAACAATCACTTCTCCTTTTGCCTTCTGAGGCTGGGTACACTTTTAGATGAGCACGTAACCTCATTCTGCTCCAACCTTGGTATTCCGTGCTGCATCAATGCATCCATCATCTGTTCTCTTATAATCTGCTGCTTCGAGATAGCTCAATACTTGAAAACTGAAAAACCTTCTCGCCATTCCACTTTCATTTCCCACTCCCCCTCTCCACTGCCCCTCACCAAACTGATGGTCCACTGATGGCATGCCTGTTCAGTGTCATCATTTATAATGTTTACTCCATCATAATCAAACTCTTTTGCATTGAAGATCTGAACCAACTCACAACTTGTCAATGGCATACACCTGGCTTATGAGTAGTGATTTCTTCCTCCTCAACAAAAGGTGCCCCAACCTAACCTGTAATAGTGGATCTTGATCACAAGTCCCATGTCTCCCATTTGTCGGAGAGATGAGTGGCTCGTCCGTCCCGACTGTTTGCCCCTCATTTGCGGCTATATGTACTGTTGGGTGTCCTGAAAATAAGAATAATAATCTTTATTGTCATAAGTAGGCTTATATTAACACTGCAATGAAGTTACTGCGAAAAGCCCCTCGTCGCCACATTCCAGCGCCTGTTTGGGTATACTGAGTGAGAATTCAGAATGTCCAATTCACCTAACAAGCACGTCTTTTGGAACTTGTGGGAGGAAACTGAAGCACCCAGAGGAATCCACGCAGACACTGGGAGAACAGGCAGATCCGCATAGACAGTGACCCGAGCCGCAAATTGAATCTGGGACCCTGACTCTGTGAAGCCACAGTGCTAACCACTGTGCTACCGTGAAAAGAGAGGATGTAGTGTCTGCCGGCACCATTGAGGCCTTCCATGCTCAGTGGCAACTGGGATGCATTATTGATTGACCCCTTCATTCACATTTTTTTTAATGTTTAAAGTTTCCTTTGAATTTTCATTTACTTTGATGCAGTATCCAATCAAGGAACTGCATTCTCATTTGTCCCACAGTTTTGTTGATTTAGTTTATTTGGTTAATCAAAAGAAGCACATACTTTGGCGTCACTAAAAGACATATAAAACTCAAATATCATGGTGAAATGGCTGTATGCAAAAATGATGGGTGGGTGGATGGGTGAGTGGACATGGGTTGGGTACTCTTTTAAAGGATCACTGCTAAATGACCTCCTTCTGCACTGCAGGAATTCTATAATTCTAGTCTAAGTACTGCCACACCTAAAGCGTTCTTCTAGAACTTTACATTCCCATTCTTTTGGAAGAAAAAAATCATTGCTATTTTGAAAGCTTTCATAGTCACCTTCAGGTTATTTGAATCAAAATTGTTTGATGTAACACAAGGCTAGAATTTAATTTTGATGTTCTATTCAATATTTTCGATGTAACATGTTTTCGATTTGGCATTGTCACTGGCGGTGTTTGTTGAACAAATCTCAGAATCAGTAATTTTAGGAGTTTCTCAAGAATTGTTTGATCATCTGTTCACTTTGCACTTTACTGTTTTCTTGAAAATCCATTTGCAGAATCTGTTCTGCAGTTTAATTATTTTGCCCTTTGGTTGGCTTTCTTTGAACTGAAAATGTTATTACGAGGGTACATTAGGTTGCTCTGAAAACAAGCACTGGGATCATGATGATCACTTGAGCCTTGCCTGTTGATGGAAATGCAGGCGCCGTGCCAAGTTTGAGCACTGACTCTACCAGTCAGTGGCTGCACGTATCAGCAGGGTGGCCAAAATTGTAACTTACTGGCACCAGTTCCAGGTAGCTTGCACTGGTTAAAGCTAGCCTGCAACTCTTAAAGGCAGGTGTATTGAAGCAGGAGTGGATGCTGGCACTCATGCGTGAGATGAATCTGCCCTTGAAACAGTCAAGAATGGCACAACATAGGACAGAGCTGGCTTTGATTTTCAAATGCTGCACTGGAGGTCTTACTGTTAGAGGGGGATATCCAGTATCGGCAGAGGGTGAGCAGAAGCAGAATGCAGTGGGAGCAGATATCTATGGGGTTGAATGCAAAATTGCAAGGACCTGGATTCAGTACCAAAATACCTCAGTGACCTCACTCAAGTAGTCAAGGTCAGGCATCTTCAATTGCAATATCCTCCCAACTCCTACTAGTCTCAGCTATTGCTCATTTCACATGGTGGATGCCATCTCCCAAATGTCTGTGGCTGAAGGACCCCTTTCCAAATGGATTAGTAATCACAGTCCCCCAGTCTAAATTATAATAATACGATAAAATACTCATAATACAAAGTGCTGCAAGTATAAGAGTTTTAAAATATTTGTTTTAAAAACAAGCTAATTACTTAGAATAGCAAGTTGAGGGCTGATTCACTGTCATAGCGGGTGATGAAACAGGCCATTTAAACCAGAGATAATGAATAAGTACAATTTTGCTAACATTCTACTGCATGGCAAATTCACGGTAGTTAATGGTTGTCTCTTAATAGCAGGCATACCCATTCGGTTCACAGGTCACAGCCAATTCAAATAGCTATTGCCAAACCAGCATCAACAGCAGTGTCATACTATTTAGATGTTCAACTGGATAAAAGTAGGTCACTCATTAATTAAAGAAAAATCTTCCTGTTAACATAAAAGTTTCCAGCTCTCAAATTTGCACTTGACCTTGCACTTCATTGGGAATATTTTACACACTTATGCAAAGCCAGCCCAATTTATCAGTGGTATTTAATCATACAAACAACTTACATTATTGCAACATGATGGAGATTTAAGAATGTCAAACTGACAGCGTTACCACGATTACAAGAATCAAACCAAGAAGTGATTAACATAAACAGAAACTGCTGGAAATACACAGCAAGCCAAGCAAAATTATAATGGCATTTGCTCACTGCATGAGTCTATATTCAATGCATTCAAGTATCACAGCAATAGTTAACCTCCCACTCCCCTCCCTGCCTCAAAACTCACTGCTGAAAACCATGGCAGCTGAGGCATCCATCATTATGAAGAAGAGTGAGAATTCAGGAGTTTCGGGGATGGGCACCTTGCCAGTTATGGTAGCTGTGAGGTGTGGTGATATGCATCACTGTAAATACACAAGGGGTTAATGTAAGTACACGTAGACTAGATAGACACAAGAGGGAGCACCAGAGACATGACACACAGACAGTCAACCAACAGGTCAGTAAGATAGAACATGACCAATGGGCATTCACGACACACACAGAGGTGACACTACCACAGGGGGGGCATTACACCAACCCATATAAAAGGACACAGCACACATGATCTTGCTCTTTCCAGTGGAGACTCTCAGTGAGTAGACAGAGTTGATTTGAAACACATCACACCCACCACGTGGATTGTAGCAGACTGGTTCGTCAGTCTGAGTAGCTACAGCAGGATTAACAGGAGAGTTGAATCCAAGGAGGAGAATTGTTAACAGTTTAATAAACGTGTTAAAGCTATCTCCAAGTCTGAACCTTCCTTTGTCAGAATGCACATCAAGGAAGCAGCTTATGCTACGTCAAGAGCATAACAAAACATGAGGCTCTAACACTATATTTAATTTATACATGTGGGAAGATTTTTAATGGTGTTTCCTTCTCTTCTTAGGCCGCCCTCCATTATGTTTATCTCTCATTTTCTTGTCCGTGAGAGACATTATTTTGTGGATGCCCTGGAAAGTCCCTACAGACCCCAAGGATCCATGGACCCCAATTTTAGAACCACTGCTCTAAGAGTATGGTACCCAAACAACAAGTACAAATCATCTTAATTTCGTGCCCTAATGTTGGAGAATCAGTAAAATATACTCTGACATGGGGCACCAGTACAGACCTCCAGGTTTTGTTAAAGGAACACCCAGAAGTAGTCGTGGCAAACAGCTGTGCCGGATGCAACTGCCCTGTTGAAAGTGACTTAGTAGGCCATAAAGCGCAGCTTTTTGTAGTCAGCACATCATAATTTTTTCAATGTATTCATAGGATAGGGATATAATTCACAAACAAGCATTTCGTACCCATTACTAATTACCCTGTGAAGTGGCAGCAAATTGTCTTCTTGAACCACTGCATTCCAAGTGGTGTAGGTAAACTCAGAGAGCTGATATTCAGTGAGTTCCAGGATGTTGACACTGCAACGGTGAGTTACTCGCTGCAGGATTCTCTGCCTCCCCTGCTCTTGTAGCCACAGTAATTATGCAGCTGGTCCAGTCTGATAAATGGTGAACACCCAGAATGTTAATGTTTGGAGATTTGGCAATACTGATGCTGTTGGAATGTCACAGGACAGTGAGTGGGCTCTCTCTTCTTAGAAATGGTCATTGTCTGGAACTTGTTCAGTGAAAATGTCACTTGCCATTTATCAGCCCAAGTCTGGATGTTGTCCTGGTCCTGCTGCATGCAGGCACAGGTTGCTTCATTATCTGATGTGTTGCAAATCAGGGGCGGAATTTTCCCAAAAATGTTCAGAGTGTCACAGCCGGCAGGAAAAGCAGTGTGGAAGCCACCGTGTCGCTCGACTGACTGAAACAAAAACAAAAAGGGGTGGGTCCCCCTACATCACACTGGCAGGGTGGGCTCTGATTGAGCCACCCCACTAGTCAATCTGTTTTTTTTTAAAGAGTGAGATGCTGATAGAAAGGATTAAAAATAGAACATCCCTCCATGCACCCCTACCCCAGCACAGCCCCTTGGCACTGCACCCTGGCAAGGGAAGTGCCAGGGAGCTGTGGCGAGGGCAGTGACAGGGCATGACCCTCTCCCCCTGAGCAATTCACTCACCTGAGCACCATCATCATGCTTAGAGACCTGATAATCAGATGCAAATTTACTGTAATGAGGTTCCCGACATTGAACGGTGGTATTCCCATGAAGTCACTGGCAGGGAGTGGGGACAATCATGGTGTGCCTTTATATCAGCTTCAAATGTGATTTGGGCCTACATAAGAACATAACATAAGAACTAAGAGCAGGCGTAGGCCATCTGGCCCCTCGAGCCTGCTCCGCCATTCAATGAGATCATGGCTGATTATTTGTGGACTCAACTCCACTTTCCAGCCCGAACACCATAAGCCTTAATCCCTTTATTCTTCAAAAACTATCTATCTCTATCTTAAAAACATTTAATGAAGGAGCCTCAACTGCTTCACTGGGCAAGAAATTCCATAGATTCACAACCCTTTGGGTGAAGACGTTCCTCCTAAACTCAGTCCTAAATCTACTTCCCCTTATTTTGAGGCTATGCCTCCTAGTTCTGCTTTCACCCACCAATGGAAACAACCTGCCCGCATCAATCCTATCTATTCCCTTCATAATTTTATATGTTTCGATAAGATCCCCCCTCATCCTTCTAAATTCCAATGAGTACAGTCCCAGTCTACTCAACCTCTCCTCGTAATCCAAGCCCTTCAGCTCTGGGATTAACCTAGTGAATCTCCTCTGCACACCCTCCAGCGCCAGTACGTCCTTTCTCAAGTAAGGAGACTAAAACTGAACACAATACTCCAGGTGTGGCCTCACTAACACGTTATACAATTGCATAAACCCCCTAATCTTAAACTCCATCCCTCTAGCAATGAAGGACAAAATTCCATTTGCCTTCTTAATCACACGTTGCACCTGTAAACCAACTTTTTGTGACTCATGCACTAGAACACCCTGGTCTCTCTGCACAGCAGCAAGTTTTAATATTTTATCATTTAAATAATAATTAATTTTGCTGTTATTCCTAGAAAATGGATAACCTCACATTTGTCAACATTGTATTCCAGCTGCCAGACCCTAGCCCATTCACTTAACCTATCCAAATCCCTCTGCAGACTTCCGGTATCCTCTGCACTTTTTGCTTTACAACTCACCTGAGTGTCATCTGCAAACTTGGACACAATGCAGTGGTCCCCAAATCATCTATGTAAATTGTGAACAATTGTGGGCAAAACACTGATCCCTGAGGGACACCACTAGCTACTGATTGCCAACCCGAGAAACACCCATTAATCCCCACTCTTTGCTTTCTATTCATTAACCATGCTACTACTTTACTCTTAATGCCATGTATCTTTATCTTATGCAGCAACCTTTTGTGTGGCACCTTGTCAAAGGCTTTCTGGAAATCCAGATATACCACATCCATTGGCTCCCCATTATTTACCGCACTGGTACTGTGTTCAAAAAAATCCACTAAATTAGTTAGGCACGATCTGCCCTTTATGAACCCATGCTGTGTCTGCCCAATGGGACAATTTCCATCCAGATGCCTCGCTATTTCTTCCTTGATGATAGATTCCAGCATCTTCCCTACTACCGAAGTTAAGCTCACTAGCCTATAATTACCCGCTTTCTGTCTACCTCCTTTTTTAAACAGTGGTGTCACGTTTGCCAATTTCCAACCCCCCGGGACCACCCCAGAGTCTAGTGAATTTCGGTAAATTATCACGAGTGCATTTGCAATTTCCCTAGCCATCTCTTTTAGCACTCTGGGATGCATTCCATCAGGGCCAGGAGACTTGTCTACCTTTAGCCCCATTAGCTTGCCCATCACTACCTCCTTAGTGATAGAAATCATCTCAAGGTCCTCACCTGTCATAGCCTCATTTCTATCAGTCACCGGCTTGTTATTTGTGTCTTCCACTGTGAAGACCGACCCAAAAAACCTTTTCAGTTCCTCAGCCAATTCCTCATCTCCCATTATTAAATCTCCCTTCTCATCCTCCAAAGGACCAATATTTACCTTAGTCACTCTTTTTTGTTTTATATAGTTGCAGAAACTTTTACTGTCTGTTTTTATATTCTGAGCAAGTTTACTCTCGTAATCTATCTCACTCTTCTTTATAGCTTTTTTAGTGGCTTTCTGTTGCCGCCTAAAGATTTCCCAGTCCTCTAGTCTCCCACTAATCTTTGCCACTTTGTATGCTTTTTCCTTCAATTTGATACTCTCCCTTATTTCCTGAGATATCCATGGTCGATTTTCCCTCTTTCTACCGTCCTTCCTTTTTGTTGGTATAAACCTTTGCTGAGCACTGTGAAAAATCGCTTGGAAGGTTCCCCCCTGTTCCTCAACTGTTTCACCATAAAGTCTTTGCTCCCAGTCTACATTAGCTAGCTCTTCTCTCATCCCATTGTACTCTCCTTTGTTTAAGCACAAAATACTAGTATTTGATTTTACCTTCTCACCCTCCATCTGTATTTTAAATCCCACCATATTGTGATTGCTCCTTCCGAGAGGATCCCTAACTATGAGATCATCAATCAATCCTGTCTCATTATACAGGACTAGATCTAGGACCGCTTGTTCCCTCGTAGGTTCCATTACATAATGTTCCAGGAAACTATCGTGGATACATTCTGTAAACACCTCCTCAAGGGTGCCTTGACCGACCTGGTTAAACCAATTGACATGTAGATTAAAATCCCCCATGATAACTGCTGTAACATTTCTGCATACATCAGTTATTTATTTGTTTATTGCCTGCCCCACAATAATGTTACTATTTGGTGGCCTATAGACGACTCCTTTCAGTGACCTTTTCGCCATACTATCCCTGATTTCCACTCAAATGGATTCAACATTGTCCTCCATAGCACCGATATCATCCCTTACTATTGCCCGGATGTCATCCTTAAATAACAGAGTTACACCACCTCCCTTACCATCCATCTGTCCTTCCGAATAGTTTGATACCCTCGGATATTTTACTCCCAGTCTTAACCATTCTTTAACCATGTTTCAGTAATGGCCACTAAATCATAGTAATTCACAATGGTTTGCGGCATCAACACATTTACCTTATACCGAATACGACGAGCATTCAGGTAAAGTACATTTCTGTTGGCTTTTATACCTCTGTTTTGAATCTTAACACCTCGATCAGTAACCTCTCCTAAGTTATCTTACCTTTTCTCCTAATTTTCCTTGTCGTTGAACCCATATCTTCATGTAACAACCTGCCGCATCGCTTACCATTTACGTTTTTACTTCCCGTTTTATTCCTTTTAGTATTACTGGGCCTATTCGCTGAGCTCCCCTCAGTCACTGTACCTTGTATTGTTGCCCTTTTTGATTTTTGACGATGGCTTCTCTGCCTTACACTTTCCCCCTTACTGTCTTTTGTTTCTGTCCCTATTTTACTACTTTCTGACTTCCTGCATTGGTTCCCATCCCCCTGCCACATTAGTTTAAACCCTCCCCAACAGCTCTGGCAAACACCCCCCCTAGGACAGCGGTGCAGACCATCCGGTTTGTACTGGTCTGACTTCCCCCAGAACCCGTTCCAATGCCCCAGGAATTTGAATCCCTCCCTCTTGCACCATCTCTCGAGCCACGCATTCATCCTATCTATCCTGACATTCCTACTCTGACTAGCTCATGGCACAGGTAGCAATCTTGAGATTACTACCTTTGAAGTCCTACTTTTTACTTTAACTCCTAACTCCCTGAATTCAGCTTGTAGGACCTTGTCCCATTTTTTACATATATTGTTGGTGCCTATGTGCACCATGACAGCTGGCTGTTCACCCTCCCCCCTCTCCCCCCCCCCCAGAATGTCCTGCAGCCACTCCGAGAGACATCCTTGACCCTTGCACCAGGGAGGCAACATACCATCCTGGCGTCTCGATCGCGTCCGCAAAACCACCTGTCTATTCCCCTTACGATTGAGTCCCCTAACACTACAGCCCTGCCATTCTTCTTACTGCCCTGCTGCACAGTAGAGCCAGCCACGGTGCCATGAACCTGGCTACTGCTGCCTTCCCCTGGTGAGCCATCTCCCTCATCAGTATCCAAAGCGGTATATTTGTTTTGCAGGGAGATGACCGCAGGGGATACCTGCATTGTCTTCCTATTCTTGCTCTGTCCTTTGGTCACCCATTTTCTATCTCCCTCAGTAACTTTCACCTGCAGTGTGACTAACTCGCTAAACGTGCTATCCACGACGTCCTCGGCATCGCGGATGCTCCAAAGTGAGTCCATCCGCAGCTCCAGAGCCATCAAGCGATCTAACAGGAACTGCAACTGGACACACTTCTTGCACGTGAAGGAGACAGGGACAGTGGACGTGTCCCTGAGCTCCCACATCGCACAGGAGGAGCATGACACAGGTCTGGATTCTCCTGCCATGTCTTAAACCTTCGGTTAACTTATACAACTACAATTCCAAAAAAAAAACAAAGAAAAAAAAAATACCAATGAAAAGAAAAAGAAAAAAAAGAAAAACTACATACCAGGGTTACAAAGCACCTCCTCCCCACCCAGCTTCGAATTCCCACCTAACTTCAAATTCCCAAACTCACTCTTAGCTATGTCTCACTATGGCTTTGTCTTCTCTGGCTCACTGGGAGAACTCACTGGGAGTGAGTTACAAGGCCTCTCACGGGATTTTCCGCTCCCTTTGTCGATCCAGCCCGATGAAAACAGAAACAGAAAATCCCATTCAAGATGTGACAATGATATTTGCAAGAGCCATCTCAGGACTCGAGTGAAATAGTTAATGCACCACTTCTCACCAGAGATCGCTCACTGCATTCCATGAACTGGCGACCTTACATTCTTGCCCGCACAGCCACAAAGGAGAACAAAGATCACTGTAATATCCAATCTACATTCCTATTCTATTTTGACATTTAATTCCCAATAGGGCAGGTTTCTTTGGCAGGAGATGAATGGGTGAGTTTACATGGTAGATAAGGTCAAATAGGAAATAATAGTGGGCATGGTTTTTGCAGGGCCAACACAATAGGATAAATGTTTTAGCAATACTGGTATTCGGTTCCTTTGACATTTAACATAGATCTGCTGTCTTCCTAGTTCCACTACAACAGGTGATCTTCAGTCTAAGATTGCTATTGTCAATATCAAAGATAAAGATAAACTAATATTCTCATTTAATTTATTGTATGGTGACCCTCTTTCCAATAGCAGAATTGTGCATAGGGCATTCCCAGAATTGTCCAATCAGCAGAAAGATTAGGTGGAATTCTCTATTTTTGAAACGAAGAGGGGTTCCGGGTGGATTTTGTGGCACATATCCCACGGCTTTATTGGGAAATTGCACCATGGAAGTTTAATTGCACATAGGTGAGTTCTCTGAACCACCTGGCGGGTCAGGAGTGGATTTGTCCACCCCACCATTATCTGACGGGGTCGAAGGTCGAGGCACTATATTTAAACACCACCAGAGCACACATATCTTACTTTCTACAGTCCGCCCCAAGACTAGAGATGTCATTGAGCCAAAAGAAGACATGTGCACTTTGTTTCATCACCAGGTCCTCGAGACCTTGATCAGAGGAGTGGAGAGTATATTTGGATGTCATGTATCCCAGAGATAGTTCCATGAAGCACACCAGCTTCACCTCTCCAGCCTGGGAGGCCATCGCACAGTGGGGCAGCCTGGCTAGCAACAGCACCCAAAATGAGATCCAATGCTGGAAGGGGATGAATGATCCCATCTGCTCCACCAGGAAAGTCATCCTTCAAATCCTTTCAATGTCAAACTCTCAACATTATATACCCAAAGGGTTGCCCTCTTCAGAGATCTCACACAGCCATTAGCAGGAGACACATATCACTACTGATTGGCTAATGGAATGTTTCATATCGTCGCCATCCCATCTATCATGTTATGCACTCCCCATCTTCAGACCTGCTTGAGAGGGCTCGCCACACACAGGTGCCAGCAGTAAGAGGCAGAGACAGCTCAGGTCTCAGGCACTCGGAGGGCTGCTACAAACCAGACACCCGCTCTGTCCGAGTCAGATGATGAGCCTCTGCGAGCTTCCTCCAAATCAATGCTGCAGATGCAAAGACAGGTGGTGGAACATCAGGCAGAGGTTCAAAAGTCAGTCAGCAGACTAGAGCAAATGATGGAGGAGTCCTTCTGCATTCTATCCAATGTTATTACACCGACATCCCAGCACCTCAAGGCCAGTACGGGAAGGTTTACAACTACCATGGGCACCTTGGTCCACCAGGTTTTGCCAGATTTGAACTCAGCCTGAACTCCATGACAACACATCCTGTTGGCATCATCAAAGTGACAGGGAGGGGAGGCACTTTGCCCTCCCACCAGTTGCTCATTTTCCTCACTGAGTCAGGGCATTGCCCTCGAACACCCACAGAGAGGATAAGCACCAGCCAGACGACTTGGGGAATACCTCTCAGGACAATCCAAGAATATCTAGCTGTTCAGAATTCCTCTGGCTGGAACCCCCATCCATTCCAGCTGCTCAGGTTATGGACCATCTGCCCCCGGGCAGGCGACCCTTATAGGACCAAAGCCCTCCAGGCCTCGGACCACCAGAGAACGTCTGCCAAAGTCATCACAGACTTCAGGACATTGCAGTCAGGAGGATGCCTGTACCTCTGAGGATGTCAGGGCTGCACCCAGGCACAGTGGTAGGATTAGAAAAAGTAAGAAATTTTTAATTCATTTTTGTGTCGTAGGTGAGCTCCCATAAAAATGTTGCACTTTTGTAAATACATTTGATGTTTATGTGAATGAGTTGGTCAACTAAAGGCATTCTGATTATGTACATTTGAATACTTTTAATTTGAGTTTTAAGCATTCTCCCATTCAGTGATCATCTCCCACTGTGAATTCCCAAATGTTATATTCCAATGTGTTAATGTTGATAGGCAGCAAATGTGATGTTAACCATTGACTTATGAGTATTGTTACAATGCTGACAAAGGCACTGGTTTCCAATATCTTACTTTGCAGAACCAATAAGTATGAGGGCACCTCAGAAAGGGCCCCTTACTCCAGCAGTGCACTCTTCCCACACTGCTTCAGATCCATCTCATTCAGATTCTCTTCCACTTTTGATTTATAACTGCCCCATAACTCCAGTGGAGCAAGATGGTTGTTCTGCGCTACTATTTCATTTTTTCCAATTAAAGGGCAATTTAGCGTGGCCAATCCACCTACATGGAATGCCCTGCCTGCAACAGTAGTGGATTCGCCAACATTAAGGGCATTTAAATGGTCATTGGATAAACATATGGATGATAAGGGAATAGCGTAGTTGGGTTTTGGAGTGGTTTCACAGGTTGGCCCAACATCGAGGGCCGAAGGGCCTGCACTGCGCTGTAATGTTCTATAGTCTATGTTCTACCCTGCACATCTTTGGGTTGTGCGGGCGAAACCCACGTAATCATGGGGAGAATGTGCAAACTCCACACGTGACAGAGCCAGGATCGAACCTGGGACCTCGGCACCGTGAAGCCGCAGTGCTAACCACTGCACCACCGTGCTGCCCACTGCGCTACTATTTCAAAACAAGCTTTGATCCTCCCTTTCTCACTATCTGGGTCCTAGAAATGTAGCTGGAACCTCACAATGTGAAGCTAGAGCTACTCCTGCTATTCTCCAATCTTGCTCATTAGAACTGGATCACATAGTTGTTGTGGTCAACATTTCAAACTTACTGCCCAACAGCCCCTAGGCCATTACTACTGAAACCCCTGTCCCATCTGGACCTCTGCCCTCTCTATCTAGAGGCTGTGTGGACGGTCGAGGTGAACATCCCACCGGGAAGCTTCACATACTGCCCCTTTTATCATATCTTTGCCAGATACAGGCTGCAAATGCCTCCCATTGCCATCACCATACCATTTGTATTCCAGTGATGAGCCTGTAGACAGTGACAGTCCTGCGCATCAAGTACATTATTCCTACTGAGAATCTAGCCTTTGCCCCTTGCTGGAATTACACCGTGCTCCCAATGATTACACCTGTATCATGTCCACAGTATCCCATGACTGTCTCCACTCTGTGACTCTCGACATTGAGATTGACAGAGAACCAGGACTGTCTCTATTCTCTTGTTACTTTCTACAGAGCCCCTTGAGTGTCTCTGTTATCTGACTTCATACCCCAGACTAAGGACTTTGACTTTCACAGATTCCCTCATTACTCTTTGACTGAAGACTATACTGTCTCCCTTCTCAATCCCCCTCCCTTCTCAATCCCCCCCCACCCCCTCAACACACAAAACACACACATTTGTGAGTGTGCGTGCGATCTTGTGGCACACTTCCCAGTTCATAAATGTGGTGCTCCTTTCACCCGTTTATTTGTCAGCATTTCATGTATCCTTGTTGGCCTCTAGCTTTCCACCCCTCTGTCTACCCTTTGGCATCCATTGTTCACCCTTGTCAACCTCCTTGCAAAGCAGTCCTGCCCCTCTGCCTGCACTCGTGGCCCCTTATCCCTCACCTTACAAATCCTTCCTTCTCCATCCCCTTCCCTTCCTTCCTTTCTTCCACAGTTTCCCCCGAGTATTTATTTCCCCAAACCATCCTCCCCCCACAATCGCTTCCCCAGTTGAAAAGATGATTTGGGGAGGCTCAGTCCTAAATGAGTTCCACTGCATAGTGGTATCCTTCTGACGGAGAAGGCAACCACAGGGAGCAGACCAACCCTGCAGCCCCAGTGTGATGTTGTACGAAGTAAATAATGGCATGATGGGAAAACTGGTCAACTACTGAGTACAATGTAAGAAAAGCTGACTTTGCATGACCTAAAGCCTGAATTAGATCAGAGAAGGTCAAGCTGATCCGAAATGCCTGGGCTCTGCAAATTCTGATAAGACTAACTCGTCATAACCCAAAGCAGTCTAAATACGACAAGATAGGGTCAGAACAAGTCTCTTCCGACTTTTAAATATTCGATCAAAGGACAAAATAATGGTCTGAGTGACGGGACAGAGTCCTGAAAAGTCAGCAAGGTGACGCCTATTTTATGATATTGCTTATGTTTGTACTTCTGAGCGAATTCCTGACCAAGCTGTAGTCACGTAATCCTGATTCTGATAATGTGTAAATACTGAGCTGATTCTCTGTGAAAGCGCGGACTTGAGTAGGAATCCGCAGTGACACTCCTTGCTCTCCGACCTCAACTTTCAGCCATAAACTGCAGTCTGTTTGTAAAGAAAGTCTTGTTATGTTTTCTTAACGAGCGTTGTTGAATCTTTCTACCACAGTCCAGAAGCGGGAAAAATATTGACTTAAAACCAGCAGTGTGGCATTCCATTGGCATTGCAGCAAGACCGGTGCAGCGCTGTGAAAGGTAGGCTATTTGTGTTGTACTTACCTCAAAGTCGCCAGAAAAGTGAGGTTTGATCTGTGCATGCTTCCTTTTGAATTCTGTGGCTGGTTTAGCACAGTGGGCTAAACAGCTGGCTTGTAATGCAGAACAAGACCAGCAGCGCGGGTTCAATTTCCGTACCGGGCTCCCCGAACAGGCACCGGAATGTGGTGACTAGGGGCTTTTCACAGAAACTTCATTGAAGCCTACTTGAGATATTAAGCTATTATTATTATTTCCTGCTGGATCAATGCAAGTTTGGGAGGCAGACGTGATTCTAGCAAGAAGCTAATGTAGTGAGCAACCATGAGGTGGTAATGAATGCAAATGGTGTTCATGCCACTGCTTAGTGGAATACCCAACCTGCCACTAACTTGCCGAGAGAATTGTAAACTATTTTTACGCCGGCAGGTTTCCAATTTTTGTACCTCCCGCTCGATTCTCCACTCCCTTCTGCCAAGAAAACTGTCATGGGCAGAATGGAAGAATTCCTCCCTTTGCATCAGTATGACGATGATATATTGTTTTTGTATCCTTATGGAGGCATACTCTTCATCTGGTTTCAGACATGGTTTGTGGGTTTCAGATTAATGTCATGAGCCATAGGTCAAGAGATTTTTCCTTGTCTCACGATGTATCCAGCTATAATACTCCTTTAAGTAGCTGAGGGTAATACAGACCTACAGAGAATAAAGATATTTTGGTAGTTTCCAGGCTACCTCACATCCATGTGCATGAACTGATGCTGATTCTGTCTGGCAACTGTTCAAAACCCCTGTCTTGGTGATGGGACCACACCAAAATATTAGTTGAAAGGAAGCAGTTGTGTTACAGTTTCAGACAGCTGTGACTTTCACAGTTAGTGGCAGAGGCAAATCAGACCAAGAAGATGGTTGGAGATCAGGCATCAGGACTGGCAAAGTTAGATCTCTGGTCCCCACCTGTCTAAGTAATAGAAGCAGATCCCCTGTGGAACTTCTCCTTGTCCTCCAGATCCCAGAGCAAGAGCAGTTCACAGGGTGATTTTCCAACTTAACATTGTATAAAGCAACAATTGGATTAAATTCTTCACAATGTATATGGTAACATAACCTTCCCCTATGGAAGGGATCTCCAGGAAATCTCTTTTCATGTAAAATGAGCCGAGTCCCTACCCTGTTCACTTTCCCAGTCATGTTCCAGGGATGGCCAAACCATGGCTCACAGCTCTCTTTTATACATAAAGTGGGGGAGTAACTCACCCTTAAACTCCGCACACTGTACCCCTCCACAAGCTATATAGATACAGGATGGTTAGGTCTACGAATTCATCTCATTCAGGGAAATGCTGAGGGCTGTGATATGTTTACTTAAAGTAATAGACAGTAAGTCCTCATTTAATGTCACCCCACTTCATATAAGGGCAGCACGGTAGCATTGTGGATAGTACAATCGCTTCATAGCTCCAGGGTCCCAGGTTTGATTCCGGCTTGGGTCACTGTCGGTGCGGAGTCTGCACATCCTCCCCGTGTGTGCGTGGGTTTCCTCCGGGTGCTCCGGTTTCCTCCCACAGTCCAAAGATGTGCAGGTTAGGTGGATTGGCCATGATAAATTGCCCTTAGTGTCCAAAATTGCCCTTAGTGTTGGGTGGGGTTACTGGGTTATGGGGATAGGGTGGAGGTGTTAACCTTGGGTAGGGTGCTCTTTCCAGGAGCTGGTGCAGACTCGATGGGCCAAATGGCCTCCTTCTGCACTGTAAATTCTATGTAATATGGTTTCACTTTAACGTTGGTCAGTTAATTAGGCCTGTATTCCTATTCAGCATTGCAAGATTCCTGTTAACGTCATTTCCTGCCAGTCTGATGTTGGGCTGGGTGGCTCAATCAATGGAATTTTGGAGTAGCCCTCTGGCTCCCAACTCACCCTTTCACTGCCAGCCCTCCAACTTGTGGCTTCTGCCACTCCCTGACTCGCCCCCTCACTGATCTTCCATCTTGCTGAACCTCCTTGACTCTTCCACTTGCTATTCCCACTCCTAGACCCCTGTTTTCATGCCTTTCTGACCAGTAATCTCTTGGTAACAGATCCCTGACTGCAGCAATCAGACAATGAACTCAATTTGGTTGGTACACCAGGTCAGGCCATGTCTCCACTCCATTGCAGCAAAATCAATGGGGCAGCAACCTTGCTTATTCCCCCTCCGTCATTCAAACCAGGGGGGCAATGGAAAGGGAGATTTGTGATTAAAGTATAAGGTGAACATCAATCCTTCGCAAACTTAATGGATAGAAGTGGTAATATCAAATTATAAGAAACGGATGTATGAAAGCTGAGAACCAAACCGGTACGAAAGGAAACTTGTGTCTTTACTGTAACAAGTCAGAAACCGATATGACTTATCTGCAATGTTTCATCACTCACTGCAAAGCTAGAAACGTGAAACCTCACCCCAAAACAAACCACAGATCTTTTCTTTTGAATATCTTTGCAAATCTGAATTGCAGAGGAACAAGCTATCTATGGTTGAAATATTGCCCTAATAGTCAGCAACTACATTCAACCTTCAATAAGGAAGCTGACTCAATGACTGAAGCTCATTTGACTATGACATGGAACATAACTCATGCTAAGCATTCATACTATAAAGGAGAAAGTGTGAAGAATAATATTGCTGAATTTGTTGCAATTTTTGATCCAAATAACACAAAACTTCAGCGACTAATAGCAAATATTCCAATTTCATGCCACACCACAGAGAGACATATTACCCCAATCAGTGCTGATCTTGCAACATGACCTGAAGAATTTGGCTCTTGATGAATCCTCAGATAGACAAAATAACCCACAACCAGTGATGTTTGTTCATTTGTTTAGCTCACAGGGCTAATCGCTGGCTTTGAAAGCAGACCAAGGCAAGCCAGCAGCACGGTTCAATTCCCGTAACAGCCTCCCCGAACAGGCGCCGGAATGTGGCGACTAGGGGCTTTTCACAGTAACTTCATTTGAAGCCTACTCGTGACAATAAGCGATTTTCATTTCATTATGTTTCCGCGAATGCAAATGGTAAAGAAGAACTGTTGGACTTGTGCCATGAAGAAAAAACACTCGAGGTATTGACATAAAGAACACACTTGACAAAATATTGACAGAAGCTGAAAAAACTCGTCAGTGTTTGACTGGAGCAACTGGGGAATAAAGTTAGGATTGGACTATTGCAAATTTACCCCAAAATTCCACAGTTTCTCCCGAGTCAGTGCATCATTCACCATGATCATTTAGCAAGTCGGTAGTTCAAGGACAAAAATTAAATGAAAACTATCTTAGAAATTGTCAATTTCATCTGTTCAAATGGAAAACACACTGACGGTTCAAAAACTTCATTGAAGGGCTGGATCTTGAAAACAAGCCTAATGATGTTTCTTTCCACTGCATTGTAAGGTGGATATCAAACAGCAATGTCTGTAATAGTTTGTTGAACTATTGGAGCTTATCATTGCTTTTGTGAAAGGAAAAAAATGACCATATCTACACTGCAAGTTGATGAATGGGTGCAGGATTTGGGACAGAATTTTATTTTCCCCTGATAGTGGGTTTACAGGCGGGTGAGGGGGAGAGCAATACATTTCTTCAGATGGTCTTCACACCAGAGTCCTGCCCACAATGACCTCTCTGCAATTTTACAGTGGGGCAGGTGAGGACGAGGCTGGTCAGCCAGCCTTGTCCTTGCCCCAGACGAGGCCCTTAAATGGCCAATTAATGACCACTTAAGGGTTGTTTCCTGCCCTGTCAAAATTTTCAGGCTGGTGGGATGAGTTCATGAGCAGTGATGAAGCACAAAATGTCAACCTGCTCAGGGTGTTGGAGGGGGAAGGAGAAAGATCTCCATCAACAGCCTCCTATCAACATTGCAAATTCCTGCCTTAACAAAGTCTGACCCTTGCGGGGGCACCCACGATTCCCGGCCTCGCAACCTACACTCCCATCTCTTCCTCTGCTTAACCCCTAGGCCCTCATCCCATCTGCCCACCATGAAACCCACACGCTTTCCTGGTTCCAGATGCATGGGGCATAGGCTCCCAGAATCATAGAATCTCTACAGTACAGAAGGAGGCCATTCAGCCCATCAGGTCTACACTGGCCCTCTGAAAAAACACAATACCTAGCCCCACTCCCCCACCCTATCCCTCTAACCCCATAACCCACCTAACCTTTGCTAAATTGGCCATGCTAAATTGCCCGTAGTGTCCTAAAAAGTAAGGTTAAGGGGGGGGGGTTGTTGGGTTACGGGTATAGGGTGGGTGCGTGGGTTTGAGTGGGGTGGTCATTGCTCGGCACAACATCGAGGGCCGAAGGGCCTGTTCTGTGCTGTACTGTTCTATGTTCTATGTCCAATCCACTTAACCTGCACATCTTTGGATTGTGAGAGGAAACAAGAGAATGTGGAGGAAACCCACGCAGATGCTGGGAGAAAGTACATATTCCATTCAGACAGTTACCCAAGGTCCAAATTGAACCCGTGTCCCTGATGTTGTGAGACAGCAGTGCTAACCACTGTGCCACAGTGCTACCCCTACTTGCAGTCCGAATCTTGCCCATTGCAGCTTCTGGCACTACTGGGACTAGAGAGCTGCCAGCTAATCAGATTACCTGGTAGCTCTCTGAGGCTGCAACTACACCTGACAGAGGGGAAAAAATGCCCCACCTTGAACCAATTAACACTACGGAATACTATATGGGTTTGCCACCAACTCCTTGGATGGTCTGATTAGTAAGTTCGCAGATGACACCAAGGTTGGTGGGGCGGCAGATAGTGTTGAGGATTGTCAGAGGATACAGCAGGACATAGATAGGTTGGAGACCTGGGCAGAGAAATGGCAAATGAGTTTAATCCTGACAAATGTGAGGAAATGCATTTTGGTAGGTCTGCCATAAAGGGGAAATTTACCGTAAATGGCAAAACTCTTAAGAATATGCAGGTCCACAGATCTTTGAAGGTGACAATACAAGTGGACAAAACAGTCAAGAAAGCATACGGAATGCTTGTCTTCATTGCATGGAGCATCGGGAATAAAAACCGGCTAGTCCTGCTACAGTTGTATAGAACCATGGTAAGGCCGCACTTGGAATATTGCGCACAATTCTGGTCACCACACTGCCAGAACGATGTGGATGCTTTGAAGAGGGTGCAGAGCAGATTTACCAGGATGTTGCCTGGTCTGGAGGATGTTGACAATATGGACAGGTTCAATAAATGTTTTCTTTAGAAAGACAGAGGTTGAGGGGTGGCCTGATAGAGGTCTACAAGATTATGAGGGGCATGAATAGAGTGGATGGGCAGGCACTCTTTCCCAGGGTGGATTCTCAAACTCTTGGCTACAGAAACATCTACTGTAGAAATTCAACTGATGGAATTATAGGAGAACCATGGTGTAAAGTTGATGCATAAATCCAATCTACAACAGAGTTCTGGAAGCAAGTGTGAGGAGTGAAGTATCCTCGACTCAAGGAGACTTGTGACTTTTCTTGATTTCAGGCACTGCACTCTATAATGAAATTCGTAAAGTTGAAGCATTGTACAGCCCTCTCATATCAATAGCTGACAAATCTCCTTTGTACCACCTTGATAACATATCAGCTGGATTTTCAAGGACTTGTATCCAGAGTGGAGACTCATAAAGCCCTCTACCTCGAGCAAGCGATTATCCCTAGTAAATATAACTATATCTTACTTAAGGGATATTACAGGAATGTGAAATTTTATTTGTGAAAATAGTGAAATATTGAATAAAGGTAAAATATGACAATTCAGATTTTGAAACAGTGAAATATGCACTTTATAATTATTGATAATAGAAAATATAAAGATAAATAAGTACATACATTAATAAAGTTTATATATTTTTATACTATTTGGACCTATATTATTGTTCATCATTTAAGTGTGTACAGTAGTAATTATGGGCCTATAAAGAGTGTACAGGGAAGACTTGTTTCCTCTCGCGGAGTGATCAATTACCAGGGGGTATTGATTTCAGGTGATTGGTAGAACGATTAGAGGGGATATTCGGAAACAGGTTTCCAGCTAGCGGCTGGTAGGTGTCTGGAATTGGCTGTCTGGATTAGTGGTTGAGGTAGAAGCCCTCGACACATTTAAAAGGAACCTGATCAGGACCTGAAGTTCTGTAACCTGCAAGGCTACGGAGCAGGTGCTGGAGGTTGGGATTAGAATGGGCAGCTGGTATTTTTTCAGCTTGCGCAGGCTCGATGGTCTGAATGGCCGCATTCTGTGCTGTAACATTTCTATAGCTCTGTAGTAATAAAAATTTGTCTGTAAAGGTTGTCCATGACCCGCAGTTCTCAATGCCTGAAGATTATGATATGTAGCCTAAACTTCAGAATGTTTTGCTGCTCCTGCTCTATTCCAAGGGGTATGTGCTCACCCTTGCCTTGAAGCCTAGTGAACAAAGAACAAAGAACAACACAGCATTGGAACAGGCCCTTTGGCCCTCCAAACCTGTACCAGTCATTTTTTATGCTCGATGCCCCGTCCAATGAAGGCAAGCATTTCATACACTTTCTTGTCTGCCTTGTCCACTTGTGTTTCCACTTTCAAAGATGTGTGGACCTCTACATTTACAGTATATTTGCCATTTATTGTATATTTCCCCTCTATGTTAGACCTACCAAAATCCATTACCTCACATTTTTCTGGATTAGACTCCATTTACCATTGCTCTGCCCAAGTCTCCAACCTATCGATGTCCTGCTGTAACGTCTGACAGTTCTCAACACTATCTGCCACTCCACCAACCTTGTTGCCATCCGCAAACTTACTAATCAAACCAGCTACATTTTCCTCCAAATCGTTTATGTCTACTACAAACAACAGAGGCCCCAGCACTGATCCCGGTGGAACCCACTAGTCACAACCTTCCATTCAGAAAAACACTCTTCTACTGCTACCCTGTGCCTTCTGTGACTGAGCCAGTTATGTATTCATCTTACCACCTCACCTCTAATCCCATATAACTTCACCTTTTATACCAGTCTGCCATGAGGCAACTTGTCAAAGGCTTTACTGAAGTCCATGTAAACAACATCCACCATCCTGCCCTCTTCAATCATCTTTGTCACCACCTCAAAAAACACGATCAAGTTAGTGATGCGCAACCTGCTCTTCACAAAACCATGCTGTCTGTCGCTAATGTGTCCATTTGTTTCCAAATGAGTTCCAAATAAATCCCGTCCCTGAGAATTCTCCCCAATAATTTACCTACTGCCAATGTGAGGCTCACCAGCCTGTAGTTTCCTGGATTATCCCTGCTCCTTTCTTAAACAGCGGTATCATATTCGCTATTCTCCAGTCCTCTGGGACCTCACTTTTAGCCAATGAGGATACAAAGATATCAGTCAAGGCCCCAGTAATTTCCTCCCTTGCTTCCCTCAATATTCTGGGGTAAATCCCATCAGGCCCAGGATCTACCTTAATGTCTTTTAAAACACCCAATACCTGCTCCATTTTGATGTCAACATGACCCAGACGATCTACACACCCTATCCAAGAATCTTCTTCCACAAAGTCCTTTTCTTTGGTGAACACTGATGCAAAGTACTCATTTAGTACCTTGTCCATTTCCTCTGGTTCAACACATAGATTCCCCCACTGTCCTTAAGTGGTCCAATCCTTTCCCTGGCTACCCTCTTGCTTTTTACATATGAACAAAAAGCTTTGGGATTCACCTTAATCCTACTTGCCAAGAACATTTCACGACCCTTCATAGCCCTCCTAATATCCTGCTTAAGTATCTTCCTACTTTCTTTATACTCCTCAAGGCTTTTTCGCACTCAGTGAGTCCCAGTCACTCTTCTAGACCGTACAAACGCCTCCTTTTTCTTTTTCACAAGGTTCACAATATCCCTCGTTTTCCAAGGCTCCCTAAACTTCCTGTAATTATCCTTTGTTCTCTCAGAAACCTGACTTTCCTGAATCCTAATCAACTGTCGCTTGAAAGACTCCCACATGTCCGATGTTGATTTATTATCCAACAGCCGCACCCAATCCAAATTCTTCAGTTCCTGTCTAATGTTATCATAATTTGCCTTTCCCCAGTTAAGCACCTTAACGTGAGGGTTACCCTCATCCCTGTCCAAAAGTACCCTAAAACATACGGAATTGTGGCCACTACTACCAAAATGTTCCCTGACTGAAACCTCAAACACCTGTCCAGGCTCATTTCCCAATACCTGGTCCAGTACTGCCCCTTCCCTCATTGGACTATCTACATATTGCATCAAGAAGCCTTTTTTTTTCTTTTCTTTTATAAATTTGAAGTAGCCAATTATTTTTCTTTTCCAATTAAGGGGCAATTTCATGTGGCCAATCCACCAAACCAGCATATCTTTGGATTGTGGGGGTGAAACCCACGCAGACATGGGGGAATGTGCAAACTCCACACGGACAGTGACCCAGGGCCGGGATTCGAACCCAGGTCCTCAGCGCCGCATTCCCAGTGCTAACCACTGCGCCACATGCCATCTTCAAGAAGCCCTCCTGGATACACCTTACAAACTCTGCCCCATCCAAACCCCTAGCACTCAGTGAGTCCCAGTCAATACAAGGGAAGTTAAAATCCCCTACCACAGCAACCCTGTTACTTTTGCACCTATCCAGAGTCTCTCTGCCTATCTGCTCCTCTATCTCTTGCTGGCAGTTGGGGGGCCTGTAATAAACTCAAAACATTGTGATCGCCCCTTTCTTGTTCCTGAGCTCTACCCAGACTGCCTCATTAAATGAGCCCTCTGACCTGTCTTCCCACAGTAACGCTATAATATTCTCCTCAACCAGTAATGCTACTCCCCCACCCCTTTTACATCCCCATCTATCTCTCCTGAAGTATTTATATCCCCAATGTTCAGCTGCCAATGCTGCCCTTCCTTTAACCATGTTTCTGTGATAGCTACATAGTACTAATCAGTGCTCTAACTTCACCTGCCTTACCTGCTATACTTCTGGCCTTGAAACAAATATGCTTCAAACCACTGCATTTGAGCAGACAGGGTGATGTTGTTGTTCTCTTATTTTTATTTTCTATACCCCCTTCAGTTATTACACCTTCTCTCGGTGTAAAAATGCAATAAAGAAACAAACACAGACAACTGTTTTAGTAATAAAAAGGAATAAGAAAAAAAAGAGAACAGGACACAAATAAGCAGTTCATGAAAAGGAACAAAGCAGGGGAGGTAGTGGAAGGATGTAGAATAGGGGGGCCCGGGTCGGGCATAATTAAGGAAATTCCATGTTTTCAGCAAGAATGTGTAAATTTAAAGATAAAGTTACAATTCGTGATTTGAGATGGTCGGCAACTTCAAAGGATATCAAGCAGTAGTCTTGGTTCAGCCGGTACATCGGTCCGGGGCCCAGAGAGCCAAGAAGGGGCCCGTGAATCTCTGAAGGGCCCTTAAAAATTAGAATTAATTAGATAAATAAAGCTCCAACTTCTTTCCTGAGATTTGTATTCTAACTTAATAAAATATAATTGTTTTTAAAAAGAGCAATACCAAATAAAAATGCAATAAAGAAACAAACAAATAATCACTCAGTGTATGAAGGAACGAAGCAGTGTTAAACAGATGTGAAAAGGAGTGGAGGGGGGGCCGGGGCTGGTTCACCTGGGTCGGACATAGTTGGAAATCCACGTTCTCAGCAAGAGTGTGTGAATTTAAAGATAAAGTTACAGTTCGTGATTTGAGATGGTCGGCAACTTGAAAGGATATCAAGCAGTACATAGGGTCGTGAGGTCACCGAAAAGGAGAAGCGGTACCTTTGACCGTGAATCATGAGGTCAAAGATATTGAAGTGATAAGCCATGATCAGTAAACTCAAAGGGTTGCGACTTGTAACACTACACTGGTATCAAACTGGACATGTTAACTTTGGTTGTGGGACCATTCTTAATGTCTTACTATAGTCGGACCAAACTTCTAAGTTTCAACAGTTGTCTCAGTTGCTTGCTGGTGTGAACACTGGACAGTGGATTGTCTCCTCTTCTGAAGTTGCATAGGCCACAGTAGTATTGACTAATGAACATAGCCTATTGAAGTGTAAGTAAGTTATTTTATATTTTTTATCAAGTAGGGGTTTATCTGGCGTTCCTTCAAATTATTCTTGCAATCATCAATATTCATTTTTCCCAATGTGGGCTATTTTTAATTAAGTTTTTATTTCAGGAATATTACCCCTACCAGCATGGAAAAGAAAAAGCATAAATCTGGGTCACTAAAACGCAAAGAACAAAAAGAAGCAGAAAGGAAGGAATCAGCCAAGCGATGCAGGCCTATTACAGAGTTTATAATACCACAAGCACAATCCACATCAATATCCAGTTCTGCAACAAATAATCAAGAAGCAAGAAACAATGCTCATGGTGATGATGCAATGACATGCGAGTTACAAGAACAGAGAAGAGCTACTTTGAATGTAGAGACAAATACAAGTGCATCCATTGCTAATCAACCCAGCCCCAATATTTCTTCTGGCTTCCTTGTTCCGGTATCTGTACTGCCAGTAGCTGCAACATCTGAACACATAGCTTCAACTAGTGACAGGGAATCAGATATTCCTTCAAGCATAAATGACTTGGTTTCTGAAGCACATCCTGTAAATGAACCTACGCAAGAAAATTAAAGATCAATTACTGGAATCTTCCAATATCCATCACGAGCAAAGCTAAAACAGTTTTTTGCTGAACATCCACTTCAGCCACTTGATGATCTGCCATTTGATGCTCGTTTGTATGAGAGGAAAATTATGAATGACTCAGTCCCAAGAAAATGGCTAACATATAACAAAGAAAATAGATGCTTATATTGTTCATACTGCTTAGCCTTTGAGTTTCCCAACACTTGTAATCCATCACCCTTTGTACGTGGCTTTAGTGACTACAGGCGTGTTAGCCAGAGCTTGACTTTATATGAATCGACAACAACACATGTCAGAAATGCTCAGCAATATATCAGTGTGGTTAATGATGGCACCTTAGATAATTTTTTTTGCAGCATCACTAATTAAAAGGAAAGAAGAAGTATTGAAGCAGAGAAGTATTGTCATGAGGATTATAGACATCATAAAGATGTTAGGCAAGCAAGCACTTCCTTTTCGAGGTCACAGAAATGAATCGGCCTACACTCTAGATAATGAGGTTCTGAATCATGGCAATTTTTTAGCTACAGTGCAGTTGATGGCAAAACATGACCCCATTATGGCAGCTCACATTTCTAAACAAAGAATCAAACAATTTGAGCAACAAGGAAAGGCTCAAAGTAAAGGCCGTGGTGGACTTGTTACATACCTGAGTAAAACAACTATAAACATGTTAATCAAAATTATGAAGAATATGATACAAGAAAGAATTAGTCATGAAGTTTCTCAAGCAAAATATTATTCTATTCAGGTTGATGCAACACAAGATAATTCATCTATCGATCAGTTTAGCATTATTATTTGGTATGTGCTTAAAGGTATTACCTGTGAGCGACTACTTTCAGTTGTGCCAAGTAATGATGGTACAGAACAGGGACTTTTTGATCTATTGATTGAAACATTACAGCATCTTAAAATTGACCCCCCAAAATGTTTATCTGATAGCACAGATGGTGCTGCAAGCTACCATGGCCAGTATAATGGTTTACAAAGTAAAATTGCTGATGTGGCTGATCAATATGTTCATATATGGTGCTCTGCCCATGTCTTGAATTTGGTGATAACTGAAACAACAAAATGTTGTGTGCCTGCAGTTTCTTTTTTCAATTTGCTCCAGAATATAGCAACTTTTGTGAAAGCATCATACAAGAGAATGGCTGTATGGATAGAAGTTGTTGGAAACCATCTAGGACAAGAAAAAATGAAATGATTAAAGCTAATTGGTGAGACCAGATGGTCAGGAAAATCCAATGCAGCAACAACTATATTTGGACGTTTTGATGATGCCGCTGCCAGTACTTTCGTAAATCTATTGACATGCTTATCAATGATACAAGATTCAGAAAAGTTTGATGCAAAAACAAAACATGAAGCAAATGTTTTACTTCAAAGTCTTCTAAAGTTTGAAACCATATTGACAGCATTTACTTACTTGTATATATTTGAAACTACAACCCTGTTATCAAGTTATCTACAAACAAGTGGTTTAGATATGTTTACTGCATGGAGTTTGGTAGATTCAGCTACAACAAAGTTGAAGGAACAGACCAGAACATTTGATAACGTTCACAGCAAGGCTTTGGAATTTGTAAATAAATGTAATGACAGGATTTCACAGATGAATATGGATGAAAATCAAATATTGGAAATTGATGCGTTTGAAACAGCATTGCCAGTTAAGAGGCAGAGGAAGAAGAAAAGAATGGCAGATGAGCTTATTGATGATGAAAGAAATTCCTCAGATTCTCTAGCTGATTTTCGAGTAAATGTGTTTAACCTAATAATGGATCGCATTGTCCAGTCACTAGAATCACGCTTTGTACAACACAAACAGTTGTATAAAGATTTGTCCTGCTTGGACCCAGCAAAGTTTAAAACTATTGCAGAGAAGGGCCTTGAAGATGAAGCATTGGAAGGTATTATTAAGCTGTTTCCACAAATCAGCAAAGATCAAGTAATATTGGAATTGTTTTCTTTTGCTTCAAACTTTGATGTATTAAGCTATTGCTTAATGATGGTGAGAATATGGATTCCAGTTACAACAATTGTAAAATTTGCAGCACTTGCCCATCGTGTGTACTAAAAATTCTGGCATCCAACAGACTTCACAACAAGGCATATGATAACCTTTATGAACTTTATAAAGTCATCTGCACACTATCAGTTACTCAAGTCCAATGTGAGAGGACATTTTCAAAGCTAAAGATCATAAAGACAAGATTAAGAAATTCGCTGTCTGAGGAGAATTTGGAATCATACATGTTGCTTTCCCTTGAAAAGGAATTATTAGATGAATTGGATGCAGAAGCAATTATTGGCAGATTCGCACAATCATCTAGCGAACACAAACAATTGGTCTTAATATAGTGGACTGCATGCAATGCTCTATTGTGCTTTTGAACTATCTGTTAATGTGTAAATTGTACAGTAAACTATTTAAAAATATCAACCAATTACTTAAAATTAATAAAAAAAATTTAAAAATTCAATTATAACATTCTCTATTTACATTTGGTATCTACTGCCAGTAATATGTACAGCACATGTGCACTGTAATTACTAAGAAATACACATTTTTTCCACAAAAATTTTAATTGTACCCTTTTTTCCACATGTATTTTTTGAAAATTTTATTTATTCGTTATGAAAATTAAATGACAGCATTGTAGTTGTGGATGGGCCCCCTTTGTCTCCTGGCAACCAATATTTTTAGACCCAGTCCGCCACTGACTGGGAGGATTGGGTGGATTGGACAGGGGGGGAGAGGGTGAGATAACAGACAAACCCCTGGACTATGAGCAGTGGGTGAGGGTGAGGGCCTTCCTGGCAGTCCGGAATGCCGGACACTCACCACTGGTCCTCCCTCCTCTGGCCGCTCCTTCAGATCCTTCAGCCACTCCTGGTCCAGCCTCTCCTCATTCTCCTCAGACAAGGCCATATGTCTCTCCTCCTCCTCTCCCTCCAGGTCATTGCCCTGCTGGTGTGCCAGGTTGTGGAGGGCACAGCAGGCCACCATAGAACAGGGGACCCTCTGAGGGGTGTACTGCAGTGCACCACCAGAGCGGTCCGGGCATCGGAACCGCATATTCAGCAGTCCGATGCATCGCTCAATGATAGCACGGGTGGTAACATGGACCCCCTTCTCCACCTTGGTCTCCGGCCTCCATACTGGCGTCATCAGCCATGACCTCGGTGGGTACCCCTTATCTCCCAAGTGACAACTTGTCATCCTGGACTGGTCCTCAAAAATGCCAGGGATCTCCGAGTGTCCCAGGATGTGGCTGTCATGCAGGCTCCCTGGGAAACGTGCGCACAGGTGCATGGACTGGAGGTGGTGGTCGCACATATGTTGAACATTGTGGGAGTGAGACCCCTCCCTGTTAATGAAGTGTGCCTCCTTTTGTCCTGGTGCATGCAAGGCGACATGCCTGCCATCAATTACCCCCTGGACCTGGGGCATCCCTACAATGGTGGATAATCCTACTGCCTGGGCATCTTGATAGGCTTCGTCCAGCTCTGAGTTAATATTGCCAGCTTCCTGGGCATACATGGCGTCTATGACTTCACAGATACGCTTCAGGGCTATAGATTGGGAAATGTAGCACAAGTACCTGCTCAAGCCCTGGAATGAATCGGTGGCATTAAGGTTCTGGACTTCATTGACATTCACGGCCACTGGGAGTAGGTATTCTTCTCCTCCTCGGCTTTCTTAGTCCGCATGGACATGTCACAGGTGACGGAGCCTCTCCTTGCTGAGGCACTGTCCGACATCTCCGTGAACGACCAACGACGCCTGTACACCTCGGGCCATCGCTGGTCTCCCACTCTGGGTCTCTCCACGGCCTGATGGGTGACTGTGTCTTCAGGGTGTGTCGCTGCCTCCAGCCTGCGTTGATTCTGCTGCCGCCTTCTGTGGTGTCTGGCCAGCTGGGCGACCACCAGCACAACGAGGGCTGCAACTGAGGGGTTGACAACACCATCCATATTCTTATATATGTAAGAAATTGTGGAAGGAGAGAAACCCACAATCAGTTAGAGCTTCCACTTCAGGACCCTCAAATCCCCCAAGTCTCCCCAGCCTTATATGCCCTGCCTTGTCTGCAGAGTGCTGCTCTCCGAACTGGCTATTCAGGAGTCCCCGTCCTCCACACTCACTGCCAGCCATATCAAGGGCCTCTAGACCCCAGAGCCATGCTGGGAACATTAGGGGGCCGAGTCAGGTACCCTCTCCCATTGAACAGACTCACTCTCTGGTTGCGGGGAAATCCTCAGTGCTGAAGCCTAGCTCTAGAGTGTTTGATTGTTGGCTGCTGGCTCTGTCGTGCAGATGTCCTCATTGTTCGTGCAAAGTGTCCAGGCATCACCGTTTGATTGGAATGCTCGGCAATAAAATTCATCTGAGACATGGCGCGTCCCCTGAAGAATGCACTTCAGAGTTGTGAATTGCTCACATAACTAACAATGCCAGTTCCCTCTCAGCCATAGCTTTCAGCTTTGCAGCCAGATGCTGCTGCTCACAGCCAGAGGGAGTTAAAGTGACCTTCACCATATAACGATGCATAGGACTCTGTCCCGGAGTGTTTGGTGGGACAGACTGCATCTGTAGTTGCCTGCTATGGGTATATTTAGAGGATGGCTTGTAGGACCCACAGGAGCTGAGCCGCGCAACCCGCCAGCCCAGAGGTGACCCCCGCCGATGGTGCCCAGCCCGCTGCCGATTATGCCTGTCCCCCCCCCGGGGGCTCCCCCCATCCCCCGCCCCCACCCCTGCTTCCTAAACCGAGGAGAAACGGCACCTCCTTAAACTATTACGGGCAATTCTCCGAATAAAAGGAATTCTTAAAATCTTTTTCTTTACTTTTCTTATTTTAAAAAAAAAACAACCTTTTTACCGAGCCATTGATGACCCTGCAAACACTGAGGCAGTAGCTCCAGTGCCCCTGGGCTGCATGCCCTAAAACGAAGATGGCTACTCACCTGCTCCATTGCGCAAGCTTCCCGTTTTTAAATACGAGTGCTAAACGGTGCCTGCGTGACCTCTCGCTGGAGATCCGGTTAGATCCTAGGAGGTGGTTAGTTGGGGCATCCATCTCGTTAATGAGATGGAGATTGCCCTTAATTGGTGACAATTGTTGTCTCGCCAGATCCAGGCAGGATCCGGAACCCGCCAATAGGAGCGGGCCAGCTAGATTGTGAACCGATCGGCGCTCAGCACGGATCCCGATATCGGCCTCTCCTGCAATCGAACCGGCACACATGGATCCGAGTGGGGCACAATGTGGCCATTATATCGCACCCTTGCTTTTTAAATAGAGGCACAGAGGAGAAAAACAAGGGCATTATAAATGTTTATAAATCACTTTGTAGGCCTGAGCTGGAGCATTGTGTTCAATCCTGAGAAATACACTTTGGGAAGGATGTCAAGGTCTTAGGGAGGGTGCAGGAGAGATTTACTGGAATGATACCATGGATGACGAAGTTCAGTAATGTAGAGAGACTAGATAAGCCGGAATTAGTTCTCCTCAGAGCAGAAAAGGTTAAGCAGAAATTTAATAGAAGTGTTTAAATTTATGAGGGGTTTTTGATAGAGGTGGAGAAACTATTTCCACTGGCAGGAGGATCAGTGACGAGAAGTCACAGATTTAACACGAAGAAGGGTGAGAAGGAGTGAAAAATTGTGCTCTGTGTTATTATACTTTGGAATGCACAGCCTGAAATGGTGGTGAGAGTAGAATTAATAATAGCTTATAAAAGGAAATTGGTTATATACTTGAAAAGAAAATATTTGCACTGCTATGAGGAAATGATAGGGGAGTGCAACTAATTGGGCAGCTCTTTCAAAGAGACCGCTTCGGCATGATGAAGCGAATGACCCCCTTCTGTGCTGTCTGATTCCATGATTCTGTGTCGATTAGCTATTTGTAGATAAAGTGGATAAGGCTGTGCACTGTAAAGCTTCCTCTTATTGTTCTTTAGCTTCTCCTCGTCCTTCTCAGAACAAATAAATAGAAAGAGAAGCCAGGGTTATTCAGATGTTATGATTTGCAGTTACAGTATCTTAAATTGTAGCCACCAGCAAGCCACCAGTAAAAAAAATGCAGAGAACCAATTAATGGCCTCTGCTGACTGACCTGATTGGTACCAGTGCGATCGCTGCAGAATGTTGCATTGCATATGTAATCCCATAAATTCGCTGACACCAACAATAGTAACTGCACTCCAAAATACTACAATCTTAATGAAGTATGTTGGGGAGTTTCTGAGATATGTGATAAACTACCTTAAAACAATATTTTATTCCATAATTACTATCTTACAATGAAGTAATCTTGCAATATATCAATAAAATAGCAATCAAAGCAATTCAAAAACTTCTGACTGAGGGCATGACACACAAGAAGTTTCCTGCCCACCTTACTAATCCCATAATTCATTTCTTTACTGGTACAAGATGAACAATTTTCTGCTGCATTGCACTGTAAGAATGAAAAGACCACAGAAACAGGAAGAAACGCCACGCCTCAATGATTCTTAGCCACAAAACTCAATTGTGCCCTTGCACATCAGTCCATTGATTGAGGAAAAGAAACAGAATGAGATAAAACTGAAATAAAGATCACTGAATGCAGAAGACACGGGTTATTGGGCAGCCCTTGAGGCATTTTTTTTTACATTTTAAAGAACTCAACCATGATTGTAATATCACCTCGAAGTAACCGCAGTGACACCAGTGTTACCTGAATTTAACCTCTAGTGCAGCACCTAATTCCAGAAAATCGCACCCGTAACAACTTGATTTCGTAAATAGCTGAAAAGAAAATGTCAATAAAAAAATAACCAGTGACTAGGTACTACCTAAATACTCGTGCCATTATTATGGATAAGAAGATGCCCAACAATTTAAATGGAAATATTAAAGAAAGACATTAAGTGCTATACCTTTCATTTAATCACAAACTTGTTAACAATTTGCATTGCCAGAAGTTTAAAAGTTTGCTAGTTACAGAGAAAAAAGGAATTCTTCCTTTCTCGTGTTAAAATCTGAATTTCAGAATGTTTTCCTTACTTGGACTGTTATTACACCACTTCCAACACCCTCCATTTAGTCTTCAAATGTTAAATGCACCAAAAAACTGACAACATTACAGCTTGACAATATAGACTGTCAGCATTAAGAGGGCATTAGAAACAACAGACTGACAAGATAAGGCTGACAGCAATTAGATTAGCAATATTGCAGGCTGACAACATTGCAGACTGACACATTACACACTGCGCACTGACACATTGCAGACTGACACATTACACACTGACACACTGACACGTTGCACACTGACACATTGCAGACTGACACATTACACACTGCACACTGACACGTTGCACACTGACAACATTGCAGACTGACACATTACACACTGCACACTGACACGTTGCACACTGACAACATTGCAGACTGACACATTACACACTGCACACTGACACGATGCACACTGACACATTGCAGACTGACACATTACACACTGACACACTGACAACATTGCAGACTGACACATTACACACTGACACATTACACACTGGCACACTGACACATTACACACTGACACATTGCAGACTGACACGTTGCACACTGACACGTTGCAGACTGACACATTACACACTGCACACTGACACGTTGCACACTGACAACATTGCAGACTGACACATTACACACTGCACACTGACACGATGCACACTGACACATTGCAGACTGACACATTACACACTGACACACTGACAAGATTGCAGACTGACACATTACACACTGGCACATTGCAGACTGACACATTGCAGACTGACACATTACACACTGGCACATTGCACACTGACACATTACACACTGGCACATTGCAGACTGACACATTGCAGACTGACACATTACACACTGGCACATTGCAGACTGACACATTACACACTGACACATTACACACTGGCACACTGACATTGCACACTGACATTGCACACTGACACATTGCACACTGACACATTGCACACTGACACATTGCAGACTGACACATTGCAGACTGACACATTGCAGACTGACACATTACACACTGGCACACTGACATTACACACTGACACATTGCAGACTGACACATTGCAGACTGACACATTACACACTGGCACACTGACATTACACACTGACACATTGCAGACTGACACATTACACACTGGCACACTGACATTGCACACTGACATTGCACACTGACACATTGCACACTGACACATTGCACACTGACACATTGCACACTGACACATTGCACACTGACACATTGCAGACTGACACATTGCACACTGACACATTGCACACTGACACATTGCAGACTGACACATTGCAGACTGACACATTGCAGACTGACACATTACACACTGGCACATTGCAGACTGACACATTGCAGACTGACACATTACACACTGGCACACTGACATTACACACTGACACATTGCAGACTGACACATTACACACTGGCACACTGACATTGCACACTGACACATTGCACACTGACACATTGCACACTGACACATTGCACACTGACACATTGCACACTGACACATTGCAGACTGACACATTGCACGAATACAGAACATTGCACACTGACACATTGCCACTGACACATTGCACACTGACACATTGCACACTGACACATTACACACTGACACATTACACATTGACACATTACACACTGACACATTGCACACTGACACATTGCAGACTGCCAGATTACACACTGACATTGCACCCTGACACATTGCAGACTGCCACATTACACACTGACACAGTACAAACCGACACTCTGCACACTGACACATTACACACTGGCACACTGACATTGCACACTGACATTGCACACTGACACATTGCAGACTGACACATTACAAACCGACACACTGCACACTGACACATTACACACTGGCACACTGACATTGCACACTGACACATTACATAATGACACATTACACACTGACACATTGCAGACTGACACATTGCACACTGACACATTGCAGACTGACACATTGCAGACTGACACATTGCAGACTGACACATTGCACACCGACACACTGACAACATTGCAGACTGACACATTGCAGACAGACACATTACACACTGACACATTGCAGACTGACACATTGCAGACTGACACATTGCACACCGACACACTGACAACATTGCAGACTGACACATTGCAGACAGACACATTACACACTGACACATTGCAGACTGACACATTACACACTGACACATTGTAGACTGACACATTACACACTGACACATTGCAGACTGACACATTGCAGACAGACACATTACACACTGACAACATTGCAGACTGACACATTACAAACTGCACACTGACACATTGCACACTGACACATTGCAGACTGACACATTACACAATGACATATTGCAGACTGACACATTACACACTGACACATTGCAGACTGACACATTACACACTGGCACATTGTAGACTGACACATTACACACTGACACATTGCACACTGACACATTGTAGACTGACACATTACACACTGACACATTGCACACTGACACATTGCAGACTGACACATTACACAATGACATATTACACACTGACACATTGCAGACTGACACATTACACACTGACACATTGCAGACTGACACATTGCAGACTGACACATTGCAGACTGACACATTGCACACTGACACATTGCAGACTGACACATTGCAGACTGCCATATTACACACTGACACATTGCAGACTGACACATTGCACACTGACACATTGCAGACTGACACATTACACGCTGACACATTGCACACTGACACATTGCAGACTGACACATTACACAATGACATATTACACACTGACACATTACACACTGACACATTGCAGACAGACACATTACACAATGACATATTGCAGACTGACACATTACACACTGACACATTGCAGACTGACACATTACACACTGACACATTGCAGACTGACACATTACACACTGACACATTGCAGACTGACACATTACACACTGACACATTGCACACTGACACATTGCAGACTGACACATTACACAATGACATATTACACACTGACACATTACACACTGACACATTGCAGACTGACACATTACACAATGACATATTGCAGACTGACACATTACACACTGACACATTGCAGACTGACACATTACACACTGACACATTGCAGGCTGACACATTACACACTGACACATTGCAGACTGACACATTACACACTGACACATTGCACACTGACACATTACACACTGACACATTACACACTGACACATTGCAGACTGACACATTACACACTGACACATTGCACACTGACACACTGACACACTGACAACATTGCAGACTGACACATTACACACTGACACATTACACACTGACACATTACACACTGGCACACTGACACGTTGCACACTGACAACATTGCAGACTGACACATTACACACTGACACACTGACAACATTGCAGACTGACACATTACACACTGACACATTGCAGACTGACACATTGCACACTGACACATTACACACTGGCACACTGACACATTGCAGACTGACACACTGCACACTGACACATTACACACTGACACATTGCAGACTGACACGATACACACTGACACATTGCACACTGACACATTACACACTGACACATTGCACACTGACACATTGCAGACTGACACATTACACACTGGCACACTGACATTGCACACTGACACATTGCAGACTGACACATTACACACTGGCACACTGACATTGCACACTGACACATTGCAGACTGACACATTGCAGACTGACACGATACACACTGACACATTACACACTGACACATTACACACTGACACATTGCAGACTGACACATTACACACTGACACATTACACACTGACACATTGCACACCGACACACTGACAACATTGCAGACTGACACATTACACACTGGCACACTGACATTGCACACTGACACATTGCAGACAGACACATTGCAGACTGACACATTGCACACTGACACATTGCACACTGACACATTGCAGACTGCCATATTACACACTGACATTGCAGACAGACACATTGCAGACTGACACATTACACACTGACACATTGCACACTGACACATTGCAGACTGACACATTGCACACTGACACATTGCAGACTGACACATTACACACTGACACACTGACACGTTGCACACTGACACATTGCAGACTGACACATTGCAGACAGACACATTGCAGACTGACACATTACACACTGACACATTGCACACTGACACATTGCAGACTGACACATTACACACTGACACACTGACACATTACACACTGCACACTGACATTACACACTGACACATTGCAGACTGACACATTACACACTGACACATTGCACACTGACACATTGCAGACTGACACATTGCACACTGACACATTACACACTGACACATTACACATTGCACACTGACACATTACACACTGACACATTGCACACTGCACACTGACACATTGCAGACTGACACATTACACACTGCACACTGACACATTGCAGACAGACACATTGCAGACTGACACATTACACACTGACACATTGCACACTGACACATTGTACACTGACACATTGCAGACTGACACATTACACACTGGCACACTGACATTACACACTGACACATTGCAGACTGACACATTACACACTGACACATTGCACACTGACACATTGCAGACTGACACATTACACACTGACACATTACACATTGCACACTGACACATTACACACTGACACATTGCACACTGCACACTGACACATTGCAGACAGACACATTGCAGACTGCCATATTACACACTGACATTACACACTGACACATTGCAGACTGCCATATTACACACTGACATTGCACACTGACACATTGCACACTGACACATTGCAGACTGACACATTACACACTGACACATTACACACTGACACATTGCAGACTGACATATTACACACTGACACATTACACACTGACACATTGCAGACTGCCAGATTACACACTGACATTGCAGACTGACACATTGCACACTGACATTACACACTGACACATTGCAGACTGACACATTGCAGACTGCCATATTACACACTGACATTACACACTGACACATTACAGACTGCCATATTACACACTGACTCATTGCAGACAGACACATTACACACTGACACATTGTAGACTGACACATTGCACACTGACACATTGCACACTGACACATTGCAGACTGACACATTGCACACTGACACATTGCAGACTGACACATTACAGACTGCCATATTACACACTGACATTACACACTGACACATTACAGACTGCCATATTACACACTGACTCATTGCAGACAGACACATTACACACTGACACATTGTAGACTGACACATTGCAGACTGACACATTGCACACTGACACATTGCAGACTGACACATTGCACACTGACACATTACACACTGACACATTACACACTGACACATTGCAGACTGACACATTGCACACTGACACATTACACACTGACACATTGCAGACTGACACATTGCAGACTGACACATTGCACACTGACACATTGCACACTGACACATTGCAGACTGACACATTGCACACTGACACATTACACACTGACACATTACACACTGACACATTGCACACTGACACATTACACACTGACACATTACACACTGACACATTGCAGACTGACACATTACACACTGACACATTGCACACTGACACATTACACACTGACACATTACACACTGACATTGCACACTGACACATTACACACTGACACATTGCAGACTGGCACATTACACACTGACACATTGCACACTGACACATTACACACTGACACATTACACACTGACATTGCACACTGACACATTGCACACTGACACATTGCAGACTGACACATTACACACTGACACATTGCAGACTGACACATTGCACACTGACACATTACACACTGACACATTACACACTGACATTGCACACTGACACATTGCACACTGACACATTGCAGACTGACACATTACACACTGACACATTGCAGACAGACACATTACACACTGACACATTGCAGACTGACACATTACACACTGACACATTGCAGACTGACACATTGCACACTGACACACTGCACACTGACACATTACACAATGACACATTACACACTGACACATTACACACTGACACATTGCAGACTGCCAGATTACACACTGACATTGCAGACAGACACATTGCAGACTGACACATTGCACACTGACACATTGCAGACTGACAACATTACAAACTGACACACTGCACACTGACACATTACACAATGACACATTGCAGACTGACACATTACACACTGACACATTACACAATGACACATTGCAGACTGACACATTGCAGACTGACACATTGCAGACTGACACATTACACACTGACACATTGCAGACTGACAACATTACAAACTGACATATTGCAGACTGACACATTACACACTGACACATTGCAGACTGCCAGATTACACACTGACATTGCAGACAGACACATTGCAGACTGACACATTGCAGACTGACACATTACACACTGACACATTGCAGACTGACAACATTACAAACTGACATATTGCAGACTGACACATTACACACTGACACATTGCAGACTGACACATTGCACACTGACACATTGCACACTGACACATTACACACTGACACATTACACATTGACACATTACACACTGACACATTGCACACTGACACATTGCAGACTGCCATATTACACTCTGACATTGCACCCTGACACATTGCAGACTGCCACATTACACACTGACACATTACAAACCGACACACTGCACACTGACACATTACACACTGGCACACTGACATTGCACACTGACATTGCACACTGACACATTGCAGACTGACACATTACAAACCGACACACTGCACACTGACACATTACACACTGGCACACTGACATTGCACACTGACACATTACATAATGACACATTACACACTGACACATTGCAGACTGACACATTGCAGACTGACACATTACACACTGACACATTGCACACTGACACATTGCACACTGACACATTGCAGACTGACACATTACACACTGGCACACTGACATTACACACTGACACATTGCAGACTGACACATTACACACTGACACATTGCACACTGACACATTGCAGACTGACACATTGCACACTGACACATTGCAGACTGACACATTACACACTGACACATTACACACTGACACATTGCAGACTGACACATTACACACTGACACATTGCACACTGACACATTACACACTGACACATTACACACTGACACATTGCAGACTGACACATTACACACTGACACATTGCACACTGACACATTACACACTGACATTACACACTGACACATTACAGACTGCCATATTACACACTGACTCATTGCAGACAGACACATTACACACTGACACATTGTAGACTGACACATTGCACACTGACACATTGCACACTGACACATTGCACACTGACACATTGCAGACTGACACATTGCACACTGACACATTGCAGACTGACACATTACAGACTGCCATATTACACACTGACATTACACACTGACACATTACACACTGACTCATTGCAGACAGACACATTACACACTGACACATTGTAGACTGACACATTGCACACTGACACATTGCACACTGACACATTGCAGACTGACACATTACACACTGACACATTGCAGACTGACACATTGCACACTGACACATTGCAGACTGACACATTACACACTGACACATTACACACTGACACGTTGCACACTGACACATTGCACACTGACACATTACACACTGACACATTGCAGACTGACACATTACACACTGACACATTACACACTGACACATTACACACTGACACATTACACACTGACACATTGCAGACTGACACATTGCACACTGACACACTGCACACTGACACATTACACAATGACACATTACACACTGACATTACACACTGACACATTGCAGACTGCCAGATTACACACTGACATTGCAGACAGACACATTGCAGACTGACACATTACACACTGACACATTGCAGACTGACAACATTACAAACTGACACACTGCACACTGACACATTACACAATGACACATTGCAGACTGACACATTACACACTGACACATTACACACTGACACATTACACAATGACACATTGCAGACTGACACATTGCACACTGACACATTACACACTGACACATTGCAGACTGCCAGATTACACACTGACATTGCAGACAGACACATTGCAGACTGAGACATTGCAGACTGACACATTACACACTGACACATTGCAGACTGACAACATTACAAACTGACATATTGCAGACTGACACATTACACACTGACACATTGCAGACTGACACATTGCACACTGACACATTGCACACTGACACATTACACACTGACACATTGCACACTGACACATTGCAGACTGCCATATTACACTCTGACATTGCACCCTGACACATTGCAGACTGCCACATTACACACTGACACATTACAAACCGACACACTGCACACTGACACATTACACACTGGCACACTGACATTGCACACTGACATTGCACACTGACACATTGCAGACTGACACATTACAAACCGACACACTGCACACTGACACATTACACACTGGCACACTGACATTGCACACTGACACATTACATAATGACACATTACACACTGACACTTTGCAGACTGACACATTGCAGGCTGACACATTACACACTGACACATTGCACACTGACACATTGCACACTGACACATTGCAGACTGACACATTACAGACTGACACATTACACACTGGCACACTGACATTACACACTGACACATTGCAGACTGACACATTACACACTGACACATTGCACACTGACACATTGCAGACTGACACATTGCAGACTGACACATTACACACTGACACATTGCACACTGACACATTACACACTGACACATTGCACACTGACACATTGCAGACTGACACATTGCAGACTGACACATTACACACTGACACATTGCACACTGACACATTGCAGACTGACACATTACACACTGACACATTGCACACTGCACACTGACACATTGCACACTGACACATTGCAGACTGACACATTGCACACTGACACATTACACACTGACACATTACACACTGACACATTACACACTGACACATTGCACACTGCACACTGACACATTGCAGACTGACACATTACACACTGACACATTGCAGACTGCAATATTACACACTGACATTACACACTGACACATTGCACACTGCACACTGACACATTGCAGACTGACACATTACACACTGACACATTGCAGACTGCCATATTACACACTGACATTACACACTGACACATTGCAGACTGCCATATTACACACTGACATTGCACACTGACACATTGCACACTGACACATTGCAGACTGACACATTACAGACTGCCATATTACACACTGACATTGCACACTGACACATTACACACTGACACATTGCAGACTGACACATTACACACTGACACATTGCACACTGACACATTGCAGACTGACACATTACACACTGACACATTACACACTGACACATTGCAGACTGACACATTACACACTGACACATTACACACTGACACATTGCAGACTGCCAGATTACACACTGACATTGCAGACTGACACATTGCAGACTGACACATTGCACACTGACACATTGCACACTGACACATTGCACACTGACACATTGCAGACTGACACATTACACACTGACACATTGCAGACTGCCAGATTACACACTGACATTGCAGACTGACACATTGCAGACTGACACATTACACACTGACACATTGCAGACTGACACATTGCACACTGACACACTGCACACTGACACATTGCACACTGACACATTACACACTGACACATTGCAGACTGCCATATTACACACTGACATTACACACTGACACATTACAGACTGCCATATTACACACTGACTCATTGCAGACAGACACATTACACACTGACACATTGTAGACTGACACATTGCACACTGACACATTGCACACTGACACATTGCAGACTGACACATTGCACACTGACACATTGCAGACTGACACATTACAGACTGCCATATTACACACTGACATTACACACTGACACATTACAGACTGCCATATTACACACTGACTCATTGCAGACAGACACATTACACACTGACACATTGTAGACTGACACATTGCACACTGACACATTGCAGACTGACACATTGCAGACTGACACATTGCACACTGACACATTACACACTGACACATTACACACTGACACATTGCAGACTGACACATTACACACTGACACATTGCAGACTGACACATTACACACTGACACATTGCACACTGACACATTACACACTGACACATTACACACTGACACATTGCAGACTGACACATTACACACTGACACATTGCAGACTGACACATTACACAATGACACATTGCACACTGACACACTGCACACTGACACATTACACAATGACACATTACACACTGACACATTACACATAGACACATTACACACTGACACATTACACACTGACACATTACACACTGACACACTGCACACTGACACATTACACAATGACACATTGCACACTGACACACTGCACACTGACACATTACACAATGACACATTACACACTGACACATTACACACAGACACATTGCAGACTGACACATTGCACACTGACACATTACACACTGACACATTGCAGACTGACAACATTACAAACTGACACACTGCACACTGACACATTACACAATGACACATTGCAGACTGACACATTGCACACTGACACATTACACACTGACACATTGCAGACTGACACATTGCACACTGACACATTACACACTGACACATTGCAGACTGCCAGATTACACACTGACATTGCAGACAGACACATTGCACACTGACACATTGCACACTGACACATTGCAGACTGACACATTACACACTGACACATTGCAGACTGACAACATTACAAACTGACATATTGCAGACTGACACATTACACAATGACACATTGCAGACTGACACATTACACAATGACACATTGCAGACTGACACATTGCACACTGACACATTACACACTGACACATTGCAGACTGCCAGATTACACACTGACATTGCAGACTGACACATTGCACACTGACACATTGCACACTGACACATTACACACTGACGCATTACACACTGACACATTGCAGACTGACACACTGCACACTGACACACTGCACACTGACACATTGCACACTGACACATTACACACTGACACATTGCAGACTGCCATATTACACACTGACATTACACACTGACACATTACAGACTGCCATATTACACACTGACTCATTGCAGACAGACACATTACACACTGACACATTGTAGACTGACACATTGCACACTGACACATTGCACACTGACACATTGCAGACTGACACATTGCACACTGACACATTGCAGACTGACACATTACAGACTGCCATATTACACACTGACATTACACACTGACACATTACAGACTGCCATATTACACACTGACTCATTGCAGACAGACACATTACACACTGACACATTGTAGACTGACACATTGCACACTGACACATTGCACACTGACACATTGCAGACTGACACATTGCAGACTGACACATTGCACACTGACACATTACACACTGACACATTACACACTGACACATTGCAGACTGACACATTACACACTGACACATTGCAGACTGACACATTACACACTGACACATTGCACACTGACACATTACACACTGACACATTACACACTGACACATTGCAGACTGACACATTACACACTGACACATTGCAGACTGACACATTACACAATGACACATTGCACACTGACACACTGCACACTGACACATTACACAATGACACATTACACACTGACACATTACACACAGACACATTACACACTGACACATTACACACTGACACATTACACACTGACACACTGCACACTGACACATTACACAATGACACATTGCACACTGACACACTGCACACTGACACATTACACAATGACACATTGCACACTGACACATTACACACTGACACACTGCACACTGACACATTACACAATGACACATTACACACTGACACATTACACACTGACACATTACACACAGACACATTGCAGACTGACACATTGCACACTGACACATTACACACTGACACATTGCAGACTGACAACATTACAAACTGACACACTGCACACTGACACATTTCACACTGACACATTGCACACTGACACATTACACACTGACACATTGCAGACTGCCAGATTACACACTGACATTGCAGACAGACACATTGCAGACTGACACATTGCAGACTGCCAGATTACACACTGACATTACACACTGACACATTACACACTGACACATTACACACTGACACATTGCACACTGACATTGCAGACAGACACATTGCACACTGACACATTGCACACTGACACATTGCAGACTGACACATTACACACTGACACATTGCAGACTGACAACATTACAAACTGACATATTGCAGACTGACACATTACACAATGACACATTGCAGACTGACACATTACACAATGACACATTGCAGACTGACACATTGCACACTGACACATTACACACTGACACATTGCAGACTGCCAGATTACACACTGACATTGCAGACAGACACATTGCAGACTGACACATTGCAGACTGACACATTGCACACTGACACATTGCACACTGACACATTACACACTGACACATTACACATTGACACATTACACACTGACACATTGCACACTGACACATTGCAGACTGCCAGATTACACACTGACATTGCACCCTGACACATTGCAGACTGCCACATTACACACTGACACAGTACAAACCGACACACTGCACACTGACACATTACACACTGGCACACTGACATTGCACACTGACATTGCACACTGACACATTGCAGACTGACACATTACAAACCGACACACTGCACACTGACACATTACACACTGGCACACTGACATTGCACACTGACACATTACATAATGACACATTACACACTGACACATTGCAGACTGACACATTGCACACTGACACATTGCAGACTGACACATTGCAGACTGACACATTGCAGACTGACACATTGCACACCGACACACTGACAACATTGCAGACTGACACATTGCAGACAGACACATTACACACTGACACATTGCAGACTGACACATTGCAGACTGACACATTGCACACCGACACACTGACAACATTGCAGACTGACACATTGCAGACAGACACATTACACACTGACACATTGCAGACTGACACATTACACACTGACACATTGTAGACTGACACATTACACACTGACACATTGCAGACTGACACATTGCAGACAGACACATTACACACTGACAACATTGCAGACTGACACATTACACACTGCACACTGACACATTGCACACTGACACATTGCAGACTGACACATTACACAATGATATATTGCAGACTGACACATTACACACTGACACATTGCAGACTGACACATTACACACTGGCACATTGTAGACTGACACATTACACACTGACACATTGCACACTGACACATTGTAGACTGACACATTACACACTGACACATTGCACACTGACACATTGCAGACTGACACATTACACAATGACATATTACACACTGACACATTGCAGACTGACACATTACACACTGACACATTGCAGACTGACACATTGCAGACTGACACATTGCAGACTGACACATTGCAGACTGACACATTGCACACTGACACATTGCAGACTGACACATTGCAGACTGCCATATTACACACTGACACATTGCAGACTGACACATTGCACACTGACACATTGCAGACTGACACATTACACACTGACACATTGCACACTGACACATTGCAGACTGACACATTACACAATGACATATTACACACTGACACATTACACACTGACACATTGCAGACAGACACATTACACAATGACATATTGCAGACTGACACATTACACACTGACACATTGCAGACTGACACATTACACACTGACACATTGCAGACTGACACATTACACACTGACACATTGCAGACTGACACATTACACACTGACACATTGCAGACTGACACATTACACAATGACATATTACACACTGACACATTACACACTGACACATTGCAGACTGACACATTACACAATGACATATTGCAGACTGACACATTACACACTGACACATTGCAGACTGACACATTACACACTGACACATTGCAGACTGACACATTACACACTGACACATTGCAGACTGACACATTACACACTGACACATTGCACACTGACACATTACACACTGACACATTACACACTGACACATTGCAGACTGACACATTACACAATGACACATTACACACTGACACATTACACACAGACACATTGCAGACTGACACATTGCACACTGACACATTACACACTGACACATTGCAGACTGACAACATTACAAACTGACACACTGCACACTGACACATTACACACTGACACATTACACACTGACACATTACACAATGACACATTGCAGACTGACACATTGCACACTGACACATTACACACTGACACATTACACAATGACACATTGCAGACTGACACATTGCACACTGACACATTACACACTGACACATTGCAGACTGCCAGATTACACACTGACATTGCAGACAGACACATTGCAGACTGACACATTGCACACTGACACATTGCAGACTGACACATTACACACTGACACACTGCACACTGACAACATTACAAACTGACATATTGCAGACTGACACATTACACAATGACACATTGCAGACTGACACATTACACAATGACACATTGCAGACTGACACATTACACACTGACACATTGCAGACTGACACATTGCACACTGACACATTGCACACTGACACATTGCACACTGACACATTACAGACTGACACATTACACACTGACACATTGCAGACTGCCAGATTACACACTGACATTGCAGACAGACACATTGCAGACTGACACATTGCAGACTGACACATTGCACACTGACACATTGCACACAGACACATTACACACTGACACATTACACATTGACACATTACACACTGACACATTGCACACTGACACATTGCAGACTGCCATATTACACTCTGACATTGCACCCTGACACATTGCAGACTGCCACATTACACACTGACACAGTACAAACCGACACACTGCACACTGACACATTACACACTGGCACACTGACATTGCACACTGACATTGCACACTGACACATTGCAGACTGACACATTACAAACCGACACACTGCACACTGACACATTACACACTGGCACACTGACATTGCAGACTGACACATTACACACTGACACATTACATAATGACACATTACACACTGACACATTGCAGACTGACACATTGCACACTGACACATTGCAGACTGACACATTGCAGACTGACACATTGCAGACTGACACATTGCACACCGACACACTGACAACATTGCAGACTGACACATTGCAGACAGACACATTACACACTGACACATTGCAGACTGACACATTACACACTGACACATTGTAGACTGACACATTACACACTGACACATTGCAGACTGACACATTGCAGACAGACACATTACACACTGACAACATTGCAGACTGATACATTACACACTGCACACTGACACATTGCACACTGACACATTGCAGACTGACACATTACACAATGACATATTGCAGACTGACACATTACACACTGGCACATTGTAGACTGACACATTACACACTGACACATTGCACACTGACACATTGCAGACTGACACATTACACACTGACACATTGTAGACTGACACATTACACACTGACACATTGCACACTGACACATTGCAGACTGACACATTACACAATGACATATTACACACTGACACATTGCAGACTGACACATTACACACTGACACATTGCAGACTGACACATTACACACTGACACATTGCAGACTGACACATTACACACTGACACATTGCAGACTGACACATTGCAGACTGACACATTGCAGACTGACACATTGCAGACTGACACATTGCAGACTGCCATATTACACACTGACACATTGCAGACTGACACATTGCACACTGACACATTGCAGACTGACACATTACACACTGACACATTGCACACTGACACATTGCAGACTGACACATTACACAATGACATATTACACACTGACACATTACACACTGACACATTGCAGACAGACACATTACACAATGACATATTGCAGACTGACACATTACACACTGACACATTGCAGACTGACACATTGCACACTGACACATTGCAGACTGACACATTGCACACTGACACATTACACACTGACACATTACACATTGACACATTACACACTGACACATTGCACACTGACACATTGCAGACTGCCACATTACACACTGACACAGTACAAACCGACACACTGCACACTGACACATTACACACTGGCACACTGACATTGCACACTGACATTGCACACTGACACATTACACACTGACACAGTACAAACCGACACACTGCACACTGACACATTACACACTGGCACACTGACATTGCACACTGACACATTACATAATGACACATTACACACTGACACATTGCAGACTGACACATTGCACACTGACACATTGCAGACTGACACATTGCAGACTGACACATTGCAGACTGACACATTGCACACCGACACACTGACAACATTGCAGACTGACACATTGCAGACAGACACATTACACACTGACACATTGCAGACTGACACATTACACACTGACACATTGTAGACTGACACATTACACACTGACACATTGCAGACTGACACATTGCAGACAGACACATTACACACTGACAACATTGCAGACTGATACATTACACACTGCACACTGACACATTGCACACTGACACATTGCAGACTGACACATTACACAATGACATATTGCAGACTGACACATTACACACTGGCACATTGTAGACTGACACATTACACACTGACACATTGCACACTGACACATTGCAGACTGACACATTGCAGACAGACACATTACACACTGACACATTGCAGACTGACACATTACACACTGACACATTGTAGACTGACACATTACACACTGACACATTGCACACTGACACATTGCAGACTGACACATTACACAATGACATATTACACACTGACACATTGCAGACTGACACATTACACACTGACACATTGCAGACTGACACATTACACACTGACACATTGCAGACTGACACATTACACACTGACACATTGCAGACTGACACATTGCAGACTGACACATTGCAGACTGACACATTGCACACTGACACATTGCAGACTGACACATTGCAGACTGCCATATTACACACTGACACATTGCAGACTGACACATTGCACACTGACACATTGCAGACTGACACATTACACACTGACACATTGCACACTGACACATTGCAGACTGACACATTACACACTGACACATTACACACTGACACATTGCAGACAGACACATTACACAATGACATATTGCAGACTGACACATTACACACTGACACATTGCAGACTGACACATTGCACACTGACACATTGCAGACTGACACATTACACACTGACACATTGCAGACTGACACATTACACACTGACACATTGCACACTGACACATTGCAGACTGACACATTACACACTGACACATTACACACTGACACATTACACACTGACACATTGCAGACTGACACATTACACACTGACACATTACACACTGACACATTGCAGACTGACACATTACACAATGACATATTGCAGACTGACACATTGCAGACTGACACATTGCAGACTGACACATTACACACTGACACATTGCAGACTGACACATTGCAGACTGACACATTGCAGACTGCCATATTACACTCTGACATTACGCACTGACACATTGCAGACTGACACATTACACGCTGACATGACAAACTGACATATTACAGACTGACACACTACACACTGATAACATTACACACTGACACATTACACAGTGACTCATTACACATTGACACATTGCAGACTGACGCCAATAAAAACATTAGTTACGTGTTGCTAATGTTACAAACTGTCATGACACACTGACAACATTACAGGCTGACAGAATTACACACTAACAACATTATAGGCTGACAGCATTATAAAAGAGGCAGAAAGAGTCATTCGGCCCATCGAGTCTGCACCAGCCCTTAGAAAGAGCACCCTACTTAAGCCCACACCTCCACCTATCCCTGTAACCCAGTCACCCCACCTAACCTTTTGGACACAAAGGGGAAATTTAACCTTCACATCTTTGGACTGTGGGAGGAAACCGGAGCACCCGGAGGAAACCCACGCAGACAGGGAGAGAAAGTGCAAACTCCACAGACAGCCACCCGAGGCCGGAATTGAACCCGGGACCCTGGAGCTGTGAGGCAGCAGTGTTAACCACTGTGCCACCGTGCCGTCCCTGTCAACATTACAAACATCAATGTCAACATTATAAAATTGCAATGCGACGCACTGATAACATTGCAGACTGACAGCAATACAGACTGGCAACATTACAGACCGACGTTACAGATGGAAATATTGGGCTCGATTCTGAGACTAAGTGTTGACGCCAACGGAGAGTCCGTGGAATTTTACGACAGAAAAACAAGTGCCGCACCTGGACTGATTCTGCAACTGTTGAGGGGCTAGCACTGGTGCCGCGTGGAACACATACTCGATTCCACTGAAAAATGGTGTGGCATACACCCTGGGGGGGGGACCTATATGGCCCGTGGCACCAGGTTCAAAGTGGGCTGTTAGCGGTGTGCGCAGCTGCATGGCTGCCTTGCCAGCTGCGGCAATGGTTCTCCGTGTCTGTGTACCCTGACCCCACAGCCCACCTCCTGCCATGAATTTGGGGTCGGAAGCTATTCTCCACCAAACCGCATTTCTCAATTTCAGCATCGGCTAACGGAGAACCCTGCTCATTGGCTTGGAGTGCGATCAATACTTTGGCTGGCAAGGCAATGTCACCTGTGAAATTCTGGTCCGTCAACTGGTAATGTTACCTTGGGATGCCCAAGCTTTGAAACACCATTGTCTTCCTCATAATGAAATCAGTAACCAAGAGGAAAAGGAATGGGGAAAGTGTGCAGCTTTGCCATATTACTGTGATGGTGTTGACAATGTCTGTGGTGCTCATGCTGGTCATGATGCAGCAGCTGGAGTCACTGTATAGGACTTTGCAGCTGTTAATATACTACTCTATTCTACTCAGGGATGATGCACTGGCTTACAATGTACCAGACTGACTGCTGTGGATGCTATAGAACATAGAACATAGAACAGTACAGCACAGAACAGGCCCTTCGGCCCTCAATGTTGTGCCGAGCCATGATCACCCTACTCAAACCCACGTATCCACCCTATACCCGTAACCCAACAACCCCCCCTTAACCTTACTTTTATTAGGAAACTACGGGCAATTTAGCATGGCCAATCCACCTAACCTGCACATCTTTGGACTGTGGGAGGAAACCGGAGCACCCGGAGGAAACCCACGCACACAGGGGGAGGACGTGCAGACTCCACACAGACAGTGACCCAGCCGGGAATCGAACCTGGGACCCTGGAGCTGTGAAGCATTTATGCTAACCACCATGCTACCCTGCTGCCTTTTTAAAAAATCAACTAAGTTGATAACCATGTGACTTCTAACATTCTAGTCTCTGTGATGTCCCTGAGCATAAAGATCTGCTCACAATATGGAAACCTGCCTGTCCTTTGTTAAGGATACTGGGCGGGATTCTCTCAGCCCGCGCCAGTTGGGAGAATCCCTGTTCCCGCCTGTTGTTTGCGTGACGCCAGTCCAACGCCGTTTCGCGATTCTCCCAACAAGCCAAGACGGCAAGTTCGTGATTGGCATTGCACGGTTGTGATTGGCATTGCACGGCTCAGAGAATTGCCGTTTACTGATTCTCCGGGGCCCCGCCGATTCTGCGGCCCAGATAGGCTGAAGTCCCAGCCGCATGACCCCAGGTCACGCCAGTGCCGTTCTAACCTGCTTTTAAAAATTGTCAGCCAGTCGCACTGGCTCACAATCTGGAGGCAGGAGGTGAGGGGGTCGGCGTAGGGGGACTTACAAGTGGCAGGACGGGCAGGGCCGTGGCTGTAGGGGCAAGGGGGTGACGGGGGGGAAGGCCTCAAGGTTCGGGGGGGGGCATGGGGAGGACAGCCCCACCGCTGGGAATGGCCCATCATGGCAGGGCACCCTAAGCCACGGTCGCCATTACGGCGGCCAGGCTGATGGGCACCGACCCTGGGCGCTGGCTGAGTGCGAGCCCCCGGCCGTGCGGATGGGTGCCTGACACCCCAGGGAGCGGCCCTCGTAGCCGGTGGCACCCACAGGCTGGTAGGGCCGCATCCATGGCATCCCCCAGTGAGGGCATTGCCACCCATCGGTGGCGCCATCATGAGGGACGGGTAACAGGAGCGGGGGAACACAAGGTGCGGCCAGGGGTCGGTGCGTATGTGTGTGTGGCGCAAGAGTAGCGCAACCGGCCAACCAGGGCGGCCATGTAGCCCATGGCATATGGTTGTGGAGGGGGCCATGTGTCATGGTTAAACCTGTTGTCTACCCCCCCCCCCTCCCCACCTCCTGCAGATCATAATGTTTGAGCACCAGCCAGCGATGTTGGCTGCCATGGCGGGGGCCGCTGCCCTGCATGCAGCATTGTGGCAGCGTTGGCGCAGGCGGCTCAGAGAGATGGCGGCAGCGGTGTCTGCAGCAGATGGACGGTCTGCAGAGGGCCAGGTGGCACCCTTTCAGGCTGCAGTGCCACCCGCCTAACAGGCGCAGAAGGAGGAGGACGACGATGGGGACGTGGCACAGGATGTGGATGCCGATGTGGATGGGGTGGAGGAGGAGGTGGAGAAGGAGGTGCCACAGCACCGGAGGCTCCCAGTGAGGCCTTGTGTCTACCGGCACGAGGACCTGCCAGACAGGGAATGCGGGAGGAGACTCCGGATGAGCCGGGAGACCGTCGCCCATATCTGCCACCTGATGTCACACCTGGCACCGCGTGGAACAGGGGGGGACATGCTATCCCTGTGGCCGTCAAGGTTACGGTGGCTCTGAACTTTTATGGCACGGGGTCGTTCCAGTGGGGACCTGTCCAGCATCTCCCAGGCATCAGAGCAACAGAGCATCCGTGCAGTGACTGACACCAGGCACTACATCGCGGCCCGCTACATTCGGTTCCCTGTGGACCCGGCTCACCAGAATGCCCGGGCAACAGGATTCGCAGCCGTGGCCAGGATACTCATGGTCTAGGGGGCAATCGATGGGGTGCACGTTGCCATACGGCCACCAGCGGAGAACAGGGGCGTGTCCATGAACAGGAAAGGGACCTACTCCATGAACATTCTGAGGCCACCAGATGAAGATACTTCATGTCTGCGCCCGGTACCTGGGCAGTGGACATGATGCGTTTATCCTGGCATAACCGTTCATCCCCGCCATGTTCGAGGGACACCCCCCGGCAGAGCGGCTGGTTGCTGGGCGACAAGGGTTAGCTGTTGCGGTCATGGCTGATGATGCCTATACGGAGGCCCACAGACTGACACGGAGACTCGCTACAATAAGGCCCATGCAGAAACCAGGGGTGTGGTCGAGAGGTGCTGTGGACTGCTAAAGATGCGCTTCAGGCGCTTGGACTGCTCTGGAGGAGCCCTCCAGTACCCGTCGGAGCGGGTCGGCTGCATCGTTGGTGTCTGCTGCATCCTGCACAATATAGCCCGCAGAGGGGAGATGTGCTGGAGGAGGAGGAGGCCGAGGGGGAGCCCGGGGAAGGGTACGGCTCCCCAGATAAGGAGGGTGGGGAGGGGGGGGGGAATCAACGGGACATGGGGGATGGATATGGACGGGAGGCTGCACGAACCCACCGGCTTGGCCAGCGAGCACGGGAGGCATTGATCGCTGCACATTTTACCAACTAGGTGGTAGGGGCTCGCTGAGCACAGGCACTGACCCCACTGTACGGCATCACCTCACCACCCCGCACCCCCACCTCTCATAACACCCATGAGGCGCACCACCCACACCACCCAGCACCCTTAGCTCCCACAAGGCCTCATGCTCCACACCCCTCCGTTATACATCCACCTGCGGCACAACGGGCTGGGCTCACACGGTTGCTTGCGAAAGTGGGTGTGCTTGATGCCATGGAGGATGATGACAACTCGCTCTGCGATGAGCTGTGAGCTCAAAATCGTTAGACAATGTCTGACTCATGGCCACATTTACACCCTCCACCTGGGTGGTCCCTGTCTGCATGCTGGACACTCCATCGCATGACCCTGTCTAATTGCTGGGGGTGGGGTGGCGTGGAAGTCCGGAGGGTGGGGGCCACACATTAAACCCATCGGGATTCAGTGTTCCATCAGCCATCGACCACAGTGGCGCTCAGTCCCCTAGCCGGCCACGCAGGCATCGGACATAGCACAGAGGCAGCTTGCATTGGTGCAACAGTGAGTTTCACTAGAAAGGTTATATACTGGTGCCCTAGCCCCTATAACTAAACTGTGCCCTATACCTGTGTCAACTTACTCGGTGTCTAACTTCCTGGCCTTACGGGTCCTACCACTACGTCTCTGTGCTTCCCCAGACGGGACAGCAGGAGTAGAGGTGGACGGCTGAGACTACTGCCCTGCGAATTGGCTCCCCGTCAGCGCTTGTTTCCTGGGGTGGCTCAGCTTGGATGAGCCAGACTGCTCCTCGGGATGACGTGGTGCCACCCTGTCCTGCCCATTGCTCACCAGATGCACCAGAGCCGGAAAGGGAGGAGTCCGAGGTGCTGCGGTGTTCCGGGACCTCCCCTGCAGGAGTCACCGGCACAGGCCCAGCCCCTCCTCCTCCCTCGGGTGTCCAGTGGCCCCCGGGCCTCTCTATACGACAGGGGTGTGAGCGGAGACAAGCCCTAAGGCATTACTGACACCTGGCGCTGACAGTCCTGAAGGTCCGCTGTGGTATCGACCAGGGTCCAAACATCAGCAGTGATGGAGCTGAATGAGTGGGTCATCCCTGTCTGGGACTGCACCACCTCCCTCTGGGCTTGTGCGATGCCATCCATCATCTGGGCAATGCCGCCGATGCTCTCAGTGATGGCCTGCTGTGACTCGGTCAGACTGCGGAGCACGGCTGAGATGTCCAGCTGGCTCTGGCACATGGCTGCTTGTGAGAGGGCAGCCCTGTCCTGGGCCATGAGTGATGCATGCACATGAAGCCCCATGCTTTGCATAACCTGACCCATGGCCGACATTGTTGCCCCCATTGCCTCCACTGTGGACGCCACCCGTGCGGTTTCAGCCTGGGTGGCAGCCATGACCGGCACCACCCCCTGCTCCTGGATGCGGATGGACTCCTCCACCTGTGCCTGCAGCTGCTGGAAGCCGGCAGTCATCCTGTTGTCTAGTCCCTGGGTGTCTAACTGCATCGAGTGTATGGGTGGTCTGGTAAGTCCAGGAGGCCGAGAACCATCTGGGCGGCAGCTGGTTGCTGGGGCTGGGCTGCCCCCCGACCGTCCGGCCCCTTGGCTGCTCCTACCTCCACCTGCTGTACCCGTACGTCAGTGTCCCAGAAGCCTCATCACTAAAGTGCCCAACCGAGGTGATAGTCTCTGCGATGGTGGAGAGTGTGGGTGACAGCAGTGCCGAGAAGTCAAGGTCGTTGTCCGAGCCAAAATCCGGGATGTCCTGCGTCGACCCCTGGCTCGATGGGCCCTGATTCGCCCCCATCTGCGTTTCACTGTCCGGTCTGTCAGTCCTCTGGGTTGCCGTCCTCTGTGTGTCGGTCCTCTGTGTGTCCATTTCCTGGGTGTCAGTCCTCTGTGAGTCAGTATCCTCGGTGTCATGTGCATCACGGTCCTGGGTGTCCATGCCCTGGCTCTCGGTGTCCTGGGTGTCCGTCCTCTGTATCTCAGTGTCCTGGGTCTCTGTGTCATAGAAGGGCTTCAATGGTGTCTGACCTCCCCACCATGGCCTGTGTCCCTGGGGGCCACTGGGCCTGGCACTGAGCCGTGGGCCTGCAACACCAGACGGGCCAGGACCACCACCAACTGGTCCTGTAAGACATAAGACAGCATGTATCATTAGACAGGCGGCCGGCGGTAAGGGTGGTGCAGTGGGGCATGGGGGAGAGGGGGGTGCAGTGGGACATGGGGTGAGGGGGGTGCATTGGGACATGGGGTGAGGGGGTGCAGTGGGACATGAGGTGCAGTGGGGCATGTGGTGAGGGGGGTGCAGTGGGGCATGAGGTGGGGGTGCAGTGGGACATGGGGTGTCGAGGGTGCAGTGGGGCATGGGGGAGGGGGGCTGCAGTGGGACATGGGGCGAGGGGGGTGCAGTGGGGCATGAGATGATGGGGGCATGGGGGTGATGCGGTGAAGGGGGGCAGTGGGGCAAGGGGTGAGGGGCGTGCAGTGGGGGGATGGGGGGTGGGGGGAATCAAGCGGGGGGGGGTCTCACTTGCTAGTTCGCCTCCGACCTGACAGCCAGCAACATCCCGGTCCTCGGCTCCGCCTACGAGGTCCAATGCCCTCTGCTCATGGACGGTGAGCCGGCGCAGTATGGGTGGACCCCTCCGTTCTCTCTCGTTCCCTGTGGTTGTGGGCACTCTTCTCCTGGGGGTGGGGCGGAAACAAACATCAGTGTTAGGCGGTCCAACGCAGCGCAGATGTTGGGTATATGATGGCATGGCAGCACGGGGCACCCGGCCAAAGCGCCTGGCATGGGTCGGTGCAGCCCATGTGGATCAGGTAGGGGGTTGCACCGCCCCCCTGGGGGGTGGGGGGTGGGGGGGCTTTCACATGTGTGGGTGGTATGCGGGGGTGGTGCCATGGGCACATCACTGTGTACTCACCCTGCCTGCCCTCGTAAAGTTGTGCATCTTCTTCTGGCACTGTTCGCCAGTTCGTGGGGTGTGCCCCACAGTGCTGACGGCAATGCCCACCTCCCTCCACAAATGCCGGATGGTGCTGCGCAGGTGGTGGTGTCCATGTCTGGGGCACAGGACCGCCTTCCTCTCCTCCACCGCATCCAGCAGCGTGTCCAAGTCGTGGTCCCTGAACCTCGGGGCAACATGGCGGGCGGCGGCCACCTTGCGGGTCACGGGACTGAGCGTCGCTCGCACACCTTTAGCGACACGGTACAGCATCATTGACGCATCATGCCTATCCGACGCTGGGACCGCTCCCACCCCGCTTCTCGCGGCGCCCATCCTCGCCCTTTAGCGGCCAGAATTGCTCCTGATAGCGGCCCATTCACGCCATCGTAAAACTCTTCGGAATTTACGATGGCGTCAGCTCTTATCCGCTGGATCAGAGAATCCTGCCTTCCATCTCTGGTTTCGCACTAGTTAGCACTGTTGCTTCACAGCGCCTGGACCCCAGGTTTAATTCCCCGCTGGTTCACTGTCCTGTGTGGAGTCTGCATGTTCTCGCCGTGTCTGCGTTGGTTTCCTCCGGGTGCTCCAGTTTCCTCCCATAGGCCCTGAAAGACGTGTTTGTCAGGTGAATTGGACATTCTGAGTTCTCTCTCAGTGTACCCAAACAGGCGCTGTAGTTTGGCAACTACAGGATTTTCTCAGTACTTCACTGCGGTGTTGATGTAAGCCTACCTGTGACACTAATAAAGATTGTTATTATTATTATTAAATGTGAATATATGACAGCTTTTTCCCAGTAACACAACCTGGGCCTTCCTTTACTCTTCAGTAGCCCCGTCACCTAGAACTGTTGTCAGGCAGACTTCAGCATAGGTTACATGGTGCCCATCTTCTTCCCCTGAATTTAAAGACAGTGGTTGGGATTCACCGCCCATGCGCCGGGTCGGAAAATCCCCGGCTGGAGCTGCAGGAACCACTCTGGCGGCAACCTAGCCCCCGAGAAAGGGGAGAATTCCTCACTTTCGGGGGCCGTTGACGCCGGAGTGGTTGGCGCGGTTTTCACGCCGGCGTGGGGACATCGTCCCAATATTGGAGAATCCTGTCCATAGTTCCAAAATATAACAATCTTACAAACCTCATAATTGTCACACCACATCTTAGATAATGAGGGTTAATATTCCAATTGACACTCCTTGTGGGATAGGCTTGCTAATGTGTACACAAAATTGGAAAATTACACATATTTATGAATTATTACTTCATTAAAAAATAATTGCTGCATTCATTTAATTTTAATTTATTTGAAGGCAGGCAGAGAACCTATTCCCCCTTTAATCCACAGTACTCCAAGGAGCCACTGCTGGCTCAGTAATAATCTCTGCCCTATCCTGCTGTAACTTCCCCCTTTCAAGCGAGGCAAACAATTGGAAATTCACCTAATAGCAAGAGACAGGCTGCCATTGGGACAGGGCAGAGATCGGCTGCTCATTCACATTATTGAAATCAGGTTTGCATGCCAATATTGACTGAGCCCTCGCTCCGCTGGTTCAAGTGTTGCCTGTGTGCCATTGTTTAACTTGTCTAAAAATGAGCCCAAACTGTTTTCAGTCTGAGTTAGAAATATTTTCACTATTGGAGCAGAAGTTTATAAGTATGTCACCAATCTAAGGATTTGAGCCAGCTGTGTTTGCGTTCAGAATCATCCATCCCTCAGTGATTAGATGAAAGGTGAGCATCTGAAAGATATTCCCAATTGATGGAAAGCTGGTATAAAAACATGAGGGGTGAGTGTAAACATCTCTTTATGGAGCTTGGCACTGAGCAATTTTCCATCCCTGCACGCTCCAGTCTACCAGAAAAATCAGTAGAAGGCGGAATGATCAATGAAGTAATTCCCACTGCAGCATACATTTGAAGTGCTGAGTTTGCCAACCAGTGTGTGGTTGTTCGGATAAGTTCAATCTGACTACTTTATATTCAGCCAAACACCAGCGCAAATTAAACAGGTGGCTTCAGTTGGACAAGTATTCTTCTGAGTTCTCAAAAATGACAGCCCTGCTACATGGGGCTTCATGTAGAAACAGCTTGGATCCTGAAAGCCCCCAAAAGATGCAGCTCTCAATTATAAGTCTTTCAGTTTCGTTCAGGGGAAAAAAATAGCATGAATGAAGCAACTGTAATGAAGCAGAACGCAAAACAACTTCTGAAAAGCATGTGATTGAAACTCAAGCACTGTGCATTTCAAAGTTTAGTCATTTCATGGTTTGGTTGGTGATTGCTATTTGCTTCCAGATATCATTTTCAGCTCTGTGTGCACTATCTTAGAAAAGATGTCAAAGCCATGGAGAAGGTGAAGAAATAATTCACAAAGTTGATAGTGGGAATGAGAGTTTTTAGGAGCATAGAGAAAAATGGTCGCTGTTTTCATTAGAACAAAATAATTGAGAGGAAATCGGATGAAGGTGTTCAAAATTGCAAAGATTTTTGATTTTTGGAAATGGCATTGCCACAGCACGTGTTCTGGATGTGGCAAAATTCAATGTCGCCCACCGGCAGTGCAATTTTCAAATAGTGCCCGTGGCCATTTTTGCTTCTACCAGCAAATGAAAATCTGGCTCAAAAGAGTCTGCAAATGATGTAGATGGGTTAAGTCGGTGGTCAAGGACTTGGGTGATGGAGAATGATGTTGGTAAAGGTGAGGTTGTCCACTTTGGCCGGAAGAGTAGAAAATCAGAATATTACTTACATGAGGGGGAGAGTACAGAATGCTGCAGCGTGGAGAGATTGGGGTGTCCTTGCACTGTTGCTGCTGCTGTTTGCAGCTACTTCCACGAGCAATCTGCTGTCATGGTATGTCACAATAGTCTGTCTTGTGTCACCCTTACACAACCTTGTACATGAATCACAAAACGTTATCATTCAGGCACACCAAGTATTTAGGAAGGCAAATGGAATGTTGGCCTTTGTTGCAAGGCAAATGGAGAATAAAAGCAAATAGGTCTTTATACAATTGTACAAAGCTTTAAGGCCACAGCTGGCGTACTGCATACAAATTGGATCTTTTTCATTGAAATGGTATATACTTGCATTGGAGGCAGTTCAAAGAAGTTTCACTCGGTTCATTCCTGCGATGGAAAGTATTACAACTCCCTCAGGAGCCAGGCACTATGTTGTATTCAATTTCCCTCCTACACCATGGAAATTGAACTCCCCCCAGTAATTGAGGGGGCAGAGGCTCCCTCCTGACTGGGAGGAGCTTCACAATATATAAACCCCGGCCTGGGTGCAGGCGTGCCCCTTTGGGGTGAGGAGCTGGCGTACTTGTGATTATTGTGAATATAGTAAATAAACCTTGTTCTTATTCAGCCTACCGTGTATTCCATGAAGTCTCTTCCTTCGGTTATTAAACTGGCGGCGGGGATGGGGTTATTTAAAGAGGATCAGGCGATCCCTCCAATCGCATCTGCTCGAGTCCAACGTTGGGCTTTTCTCCTAGCAGCCTATGAGGATACCCTATCCGGGCACGCTGACATGTTGAACTGTCTGCCCCTCTCCACATGACCGTCAGCAGCCACTTCAGCCACAGGGGTAATTGCAGCCTTTCACTTTGTCATAATATCCACTCATATCATGAGATGCAGACAGGCAGTGATTGACACACAGGATGACCAATGAACACACACGACACAGAAAAGCCAATCACCAGACAGGACACCACCACTATAACGCCCACAGGGCATTAAGGCTCTCTCTCTCTCTCACTGGATACACCCCAGCGCCCGGATGTCTGGTTAGCAATGCCAGGTGTCAGCCCGGGGGTCACTTTGCCAGTTAGAGGGAGTTGAGAGGGTTCCCGGGGGTCTCTTTCAAATGGGGGTGGGATGAGGGGGGTCACAAAAATGGGGGAAGGCCGAAAAGGGGGTAGGGGGGAAAGATCAGAGCACCCTTCCAAACTAGCACCCCCATCTGCAAGGAGCCTTTCGATCTGAAGTTGAGGCTCGCCAGCAGGAAACCCATCCAAGTGCGGCCTCATTGGAGAGAATCTCCTTGAGACCTAAAACAAAAGGCAAAGTGCAGTTGGATAGCAGGGAGTTTCTCAGCGCTGCAGAGGCCATAAAACATCCCACAAATTGGGCCATTCAACGGACTTTAACTCAAGTCTGCTGAATTGCACCCAAAGATGTGCAGGTTTAGAGCCTCGGTTATTGAGGATCTTAAAGGTGTCTATTGCTAAGCAAGCAGTAGGTTAGCTAGAATTTTTTACAGATTTACAGTGCAGAAGGAGGCCATTCAGCCCATCGACTCTGCACTGGCTTTTGGAAAGAGCACCCAACTTCAGCCCACGCCTCCTGCATTAACACCAAAGAGCCTGACAGCTGGAGCTGTTTTTTAAGTGCTGTTTTTTAAGACCTTCCCCCTGAGTTCAGGATTCCGAGGTGGACCCACAGCCCTAAGCCAGGGAGGAGAGGCGAGACAGCCTCTTCTTCAGGGTTTGGCGCAGACTCAAGCCTTCCCTCCTGAACAGCACCTGTGAGATGGTGGCAGCGCCAGTGCTGAGAGCCTCACCAGGAGGAGGCAGCATGTGCTCCTGAGGGCTGGGGGCCAGTGGTGAGGTAGAGCATCACGAGAGACTGGGGCATGAAGCGCCCAAACTGTTAATGATATTAAAAACTATGCAAATCATTGTTTCACATGGATCTGCCAGTGTGGGGAGAAAACTTCAATATCGCCACCAGTGAGGCGGAGCACGGCGTTGGAATCGGTACTGGACGCAAAACAAATATTTTCAGTTTTGCACGTTTCTCCAACCAATTACGATTCTCGTTTTCAGCATCAAGAAACGAAAAATCCAGCCTACGGATTCTTTAGTGACCTTTGCAAACTTTTTTTCCAAGCCACCTGTGAGACCTTCAATTGCATGTTTTTAGTCGAACTTGGTTTTCTGAGACCTAAAGATGCAGCCAACCAACAGTGTTAACAACAAGAGGAGAGTTAGGGAAAGAGCCATAGAAAGATAAGGGTAGAAAATACTTATTCTGCCTGGGTGAACACCTGTCACCTGTTTAATGTAAAGTTTAAACCAGACAAATTTAAATAATGCCTTTGTCTATGAGACCTACAATGTATAAATATTACTGGATTTCTTAGTTGGGTGGAGCCAACTCGGGAGACCCTTCTCTGAAGTTGTGCTCGCCTAACATATTGGCTGATAAATTATCATTCTGACCAGAGTTTCCTCAGATTATTTTGCATAATAGTGTCGCACCCTTCCACTTCCCCTTCTATCCACTTACCCACAGCAATCCAATGATCATTTCCTGCTTGGAACAGCTGGGTCAATACTTACAGACACATTTGAATTTATCTGGGTGTTCCAAACCGATAGAAGTGACACCTGCAACTACATGTGTGGAATCTATTTAAAAAACATATTTTGAAATGTGTGTCTCATTAACGAGTTTACTGATGGTAAATCAGAGAAATAGGGCTGGATTCTCCGATATTGAGGCTATGTTCCCAGGCCGGCGTGGGATCAGTGGCGTTTTACGGCAGAAAAAATGGCAGAAAATGGGCACCAATCCTCCATTTGGCTGGGGGATAGCAGCAAGGCAGCGTGGAGCACCCAGCTCTCGCTACCGATATGGCCCAGAGAATTGCCGGGTCCGTGGCCACGCATGTGTATGGCGGCGGCCTACAGCAGCCGCGTCGTGTAACATGGCGCTGGCCGCTCACGGCCTCGGCCTTCGTAATAGTGCTCCCACTTTGGCCAGCTTGCACACCCCGGACCACACCCCCACAGTGCCCCCAGCCGCTGGCAAAGTGCCCCCTGCCTGCTGATCAGCCCACCCCCGACTATGACGGCGCTGGACTGAGTCCGCAGCCGCCACGCCGAGTTCCTGAAGAAAAGTAGCATGAGAGACCCACTCCATCGTGAACTCGGCCGGTCGGAGACGGAGTAACAGGGGACGGGCCTTAGGCAATGACCTGAGGCCATCCATATGTCGCTTCGGAGGGGGCGGAGCATTACAAAAGTGGCGTCGACCCGATTTGGTCGTAAATGGGGATTCTCCGGCTGATCGCCGAACGCGACTTTGCCGTCCGTGACCGGTGCCATTTACCGCTGCATATGGAAAGCACTGGGACATCGGTCAATATTCCAGGTAGACTTAAAAATGAATTTCATCAGCTTCAAGAGTAGAAATCTATTTTTCAGTCAGATTGTCGCTTTTTGTTAACAAATACAATGTACTGCAGAATAATCCACAGATAAAATCAGAAAATGTATTATTGCCTCAGGGCTACATTCGTATTGATATTTTTAAAAATAAATGCTCGAAATGCCAAGTTCAAATAACAGCAAGAAAAGTTAAATGCTTCAGAAGGAAACCTGCTGATCAATTTATTCTTTTGGGGCCTAGTAGACAGGCTGTAGTAGTATATTTGAAATGGAGTACAGCAGGAATATCTAGGTCACTCTTAATAAATGACCTTCTGGAATATTTTTAATTGCTGTGCAAATATAAATCATTCTATGTCCGATGTTAATTTCCAGTGGGTGTCTTTAGGCAGAAGGTTAAAATAGCATTTATGTTCAGAACATAATGTCCAATGTTACAATGTCCAATGGCAGGGAGTTGTCGGAAGATCATTTGGGGTTGGAGGATCTTGCGATTTAACAGTTCACAGAAGAAGTTAACTTGAAGGGTCGGGGTAGCACTTCAGCTATTCTTGGCCCACAAGCAATGCTCCAACCTTCCTTTAGCTGTCAGATTTTCTGAAGCCCAGGAAATCCAGCTCACAACCATTAAGTTCAAATGGCACACCCAAATTTGGAACCTAATTTAAATATGAGATTATTTGGAATAGGTTAAACAGATACATGTAAGTCCATCATGGTTAAACTGCGAGTAGATCCTTTGAAAGTGGGTTGGTGTCAGGTTTCATTGAAGCACCCTCTCAAACTGAGAGTGCTGTGTAGTGCATGCTTTCTGCCAATTTTCCGCATGCTAATAAATGGTATTCAGAGGTCGTGACGATAGCATTGAACAATGAATAAATAGATACGTCTTTGCCTAGAAGGATCATCAGTACTTAAGTGGAAAATAAACCACTGGGAAATTTTCCAGCTGGTAGTAAGGCCCCACAATTTGACCATCCAGCATTAGAAAACGGTGTCATCTCCCAGTTCATCAGCTCCATAATGTATTTATATGTCACATGATTTTCTGTGTGGCTTTCCTCCGGGTGCTCCGGTTTCCTCCCACAGTCCAAAGATGCGCAGGTTAGGTGGATTGGCCATGCTAAATTGCCCTTAGTGTCCAAAAGAAAAGCTTAGGTGGGGTATGGGGAAAGGATGGAGGTGTGGGCTTGAGTTGGGTGCTCTTTCCAAGGGCCAGTGTGGACTCAATGTGTCAAATGGCCTCCTTTTGCACTGTAAATTCTATGATTCTAATAGGCCCGCCAGGCTACCATTAAAAAAACTCTCATATGAAGCCTATGAGAACTTTATTAAATTATCAATATTATGCAAATTAATTCTGAAATTTCCACATTTTTAGTTACATATTTCACTCTTCTCTCAGGAAAAATGTTGTTAAAATGAAATGGAAGATATTCTGATTTTTCAAAAACAGATTGGCTGGCTCTGGTCTTGAACATTGCTCGCGTGTCCAAAGAACGAAGAACAAAGCAAGTACAGCACAGGAAGAGGCCCTTCAGTCCTCCATGCTTGTGCCAATCATGATGCCCTAACTAAAAAAAAAATTGAAAGGCAATGTATAAAAGCAAGACTTTTTTTTTCCAGCAAAACTGCAATTATGAAATATGAAGAAATCCAAAGCAGCTACCATTATCATTATTGCCTTCATTGATGCTCACCCTTTGAAAACGTGTAGCCACCAAAGTTGGCCACTTCCCGACCCAAAATGGCGATTTACAAAGGTTGCAGGGAAAACTGGACAATTATAAAGAGACAAGCAGTTTGCAGAAGTCCATGTGTATTCTGGCTGCAAAGAAGCAGACAGCACTGAAACCAGCAGTTTGCATATTAATGAAGTGATCCCCGGGAACAATGGATACAACGATTAGCTACAATTGGGACATTCTATGGCAGGTCAGACTTCCCGGCGCCAACAGGGTCTGAAACAAAAGGAAACAAACCAGTTAGAAAGAACCGCCCCGCGATCGAGGGACAGCCTCAGTATTGGGGGATTCGTACCAATTGATTGGGATGAGACCCAATCGATGGACAGTAGGATCGGGTCCGCCCAAAAGGGCGTGATGACCTTGGGACCTATAAAAGTCAGGTCCCAAGTTAGTTCACTCTCTTAGCCGGCCCTCCCAGCAGAACACCTTTGCAGCAGCTCTCTAAGAACTTGAACGTGAGAAGGAGAGGCCTGGCCAACAGCTACACTGACAAGTAAGTGTCCAACCAACGCTTGCTACGAGAATAGACACTCCTGACTCCTTAGCTCGTACCAACTGGGAAGCCTGCAGTCTCAGGACAGAACAAGAGGCCATTGTTCCCTGATCCAGTGTGTTCCCTTATCGAAGATAAGTATTGGCTTATAGTGGTAGGAATAGTTTAGTCCGTTAGTATTAGTTGCATGAGTATCGATTTACTGTGTAATAATAAATGTGTTTGATTGAATCTTACTAACTGGTGTATTGAGCACACTCACCAGAACGAGCAACAAACGCTACAGTTTGCCTTGGATCTCTGACACCCACGGAAGAGAAGGTTCTTTTCATGATTTTCATTTGGAACCTGTTGTGTTAAAATTCAATGAATTATTTCATTGGAGCAGACATCGTAGAAAATCAACAGGGTGTGCTGGACTATTGAGAGATTTTTTTATTGAAAGAGCATAATAAGAAAATAAGAATTTTTGCTTGATAAATTATTTGATAGATTAATAACATTTATGCATTAATACAAAAATCTATAAAAGAGAAAGCCACCTCGCAGAATTTTTAACAGCAGGCAGTGCTTGGTAACTGGCTATATTTTACTGGAAGGTGGAATCGGTATTGTAAGATGGGGGACAATCATGACACGATATCAATACAATACCTTGAGCTTTTAATTGAACAAGACACGAGGCACCAATCGCTTATGAGATTTAGTAACCACATGGGTTCATTTAGTCAGATGAGGCAAATGAGAATAGTTATATATAGTTATAAAGTTTAAAGGCATCAGAGCTGTGTGTCTGTGTCCATGCTCTGCTCAAAGCAAGGGTGAAGCTAAGACTGAATCACATGATATATTTTTCTTCTCATGATGACATTCTGATATCCCATAAAGGCATACATCAAAAGGTGGTTTGGGGTTTAGGGTGAGCATCATACTTGTATGCTGGTACTCTAGTGAGAAGATTTAACATTGCAGTTGGGAAAATTGTGCTGGACAAGGAGTCATGATATAGCTTGCGCCTTTGGTATCCAACACATCAGAGAGATTTAAACTCACCCCTTGGCATCAGTCCAAAATGCAACTGCTACAAGAGAAACCTGAACCCGGAGAAATTAATTCGCAAAGTGCAACCTTAAAACTGCACTGCCAACAATATTTTTAATACATTTTTCACTGTTCAATCCAATAAAAAAATGTTATTTTGTTGCTGTGTGATGTTTGACTTATTACCAATCGCTCTCGGACCCCCACTCATCTTCTCTCCCGTGCTTCAGGATGACATGAGTCAGCCGTTCTATTAGAATTATCAGCTTGTGCGAGGAAACAGGCTTTGACAGTGGGCTCCAGATATTGAAAACATAAAACGACTAAACCAGAACATGCATCCAAATGAAACACTCGGATCTGAACCATTTCAGCATCCAGCAGCAGGAAACTTTGGGGAGAGGAAAGTAAGTGTTCGGAAGAGCCTGCAGAATTGAGTACTTTCAAGATTAAAAACCTGGCAAAGCAGGTCTCAAAAGTAATCAAAAGGTATAGGTGCCTGCAGACTAAAGGTTCGGGGAAATGGGTCCTGTTATTATGTGTGTAGAACATGCTTGCCATTGGAGCCCCTATAAACAGACAGCAATTTGCAAGCCAGCTATGGGAAACGGGGACCGGCCAACTGAATCAGTCTACGAGAGAAACACTAATAATTATTAAGATAGCGCAAAGCAGAAGCAACAGCAATAAACTGGTGCGGAGTTGTTCGAAACCTGCTATTGTGCTGGAGGAAGGTTAGGGGGTTGTAGGTGGTGCTCGAACTGCCAAACTGTTTGAATAATACAGCTGTAAACACATGCATGGGAATCTCCAGCTTACGCTGTTGTGGCTGATGGAAGGTGACAAGAAGTTTCATAATGCCTGATAAGGTGGTGGAAACATTCAATAATAGCTCTGAAAATGGAATTGTATCAATACTTAAAGGGAAATAATTCAAAGAGCTATGAAAAAAGAACCAGGATGTGGCCGGCGAACTGATTTTGGAGACAGTGAGGGTTCTGGGTATGGGAGACAGTGAGGGTTCTGGGTATGGGAGACAGTGAGGGTTCTGGGTAGGGGAGACAGTGAGGGTTCTGGGTATCAGAGACAGTGAGGGCGGGCCTGAGCCATGGGGCACTCTTTTCCTTCAACCTTCGCCATAGTCTTCACCATGGCGGAGGTGGAAGTGACTCCCTCCCCTGCGTATGCGCGTGGATGACATCAGCAGCCGCTGATGCTCCGGCGCATGCGCGGATTTCCGTCGGCCCATGAAGTCCCTTCGGCCCCGGCTGACGTGGCGACAAAGGCTATCTACGCCAGCCGGCGGAGCGCCAGCCACTCCGGCGCGGGCCTAGCCCCTCAATATTAGGGCTTGGCCCCTAAAGGTGGGGAGACTTCCGCACCATTGGGGCGGAGTGGTTCACGCCACTCCATCACGCCGGGACCCCCGCCCCGCCGGGTATGGGAGAATCCCGTCCAGTGAGGGTTCTAGGTATCAGAGACAGTGAGGGTTCTGGGTATCAGAGACAGTGAGGGTTCTGGGTATCAGAGACAGTGAAGGCTCTGGGTATTAGAGACAGTGAGGGTTCTGGGTATCAGAGACAGTGAAGGCTCTGGGTATTAGAAACAGTGAGGGTTCTGGGTATCAGAGACAGTGAGGGTTCTGGGTATCAGAGACAGTGGGGGTTCTGGGTATCAGAGACAGTGGGGGTTCTGGGTATCAGAGAAACTGAGGGCTTTGGGTATCAGAGACAGTGGGGGTTCCGGGTATCAGAGACAGTGGGGTTTCTGGGTATCAGAGACAGTGGAGGTCCTGGGTCACGGAAACAGTGAGGGCTCCGGGTATCGGAGACAGTGAGGACTCCGGGTATGGGACACAGCGAGGGTTCTGGGTATGGGAGACAGTGAAGGCTCAGGGTATCAGAGACAGTAAGTGTTCCAGGTATCAGAGACAGTGAGGTTCTGGGTATCAGAGACACTGAGGGTTCTGGGTATCAGAGACAGTGAGGGTTTCGAGTATCTGAGACAGTCAGGGTTCCGGATATCGGAGACAGTGAGGATTCTGGGTATCAGAGACAGTGAGAGTTCTGGATATCAGAAACAGTGAGTTTTCTGGGTATCAGAGACACTGAGGGTTCTGGGTATCAGAGACACTGAGGGTTCTGGGTATCAGAGACAGTGAGGGTTCCGTGTATCAGAGAAAGTGAGGGTTCTGGGTATCAGAGACAGTGAGGGTTCTGGGTATCAGAGACAGTGAGGGTTCTGGGTATCAAAGACAGTGAGGGTTCTGGGTATCAGAGAAAGTGAGGGTTCTGGGTATCAGAGACAGTGAGGGTTCCGTGTATCAAAGACAGTGAGGGCTTTGGGTATCAGAGACAGTGAGGGTTCTGGGTATCAGAGAAAGTGAGGGCTCTGGGTATCAGAGACAGTGAGGGTTCCGTGTATCAAAGACAGTGGGGGTTCTGGGTATCAGAGACAGTGAAGGTTCTGGGTATCAGAGACAGTGAGGGTTCTGGGTATCAGAGACAGTGAGGGCGGGCCTGAGCCATGGGGCACTCTTTTCCTTCAACCTTCGCCATAGTCTTCACCATGGCGGAGGTGGAAGTGACTCCCTCCCCTGCGTATGCGCGTGGATGACATCAGCAGCCGCTGATGCTCCGGCGCATGCGCGGATTTCCGTCGGCCCATGAAGTCCCTTCGGCCCCGGCTGACGTGGCGACAAAGGCTATCTACGCCAGCCGGCGGAGCGCCAGCCACTCCGGCGCGGGCCTAGCCCCTCAATATTAGGGCTTGGCCCCTAAAGGTGGGGAGACTTCCGCACCATTGGGGCGGAGTGGTTCACGCCACTCCATCACGCCGGGACCCCCGCCCCGCCGGGTATGGGAGAATCCCGTCCAGTGAGGGTTCTAGGTATCAGAGACAGTGAGGGTTCTGGGTATCAGAGACAGTGAGGGTTCTGGGTATCAGAGACAGTGAAGGCTCTGGGTATTAGAGACAGTGAGGGTTCTGGGTATCAGAGACAGTGAAGGCTCTGGGTATTAGAAACAGTGAGGGTTCTAGGTATCAGAGACAGTGAGGGTTCTGGGTATCAGAGACAGTGGGGGTTCTGGGTATCAGAGACAGTGGGGGTTCTGGGTATCAGAGAAACTGAGGGCTTTGGGTATCAGAGACAGTGGGGGTTCCGGGTATCAGAGACAGTGGGGTTTCTGGGTATCAGAGACAGTGGAGGTTCTGGGTCACGGAAACAGTGAGGGCTCCGGGTATCGGAGACAGTGAGGACTCCGGGTATGGGACACAGCGAGGGTTCTGGGTATGGGAGACAGTGAAGGCTCAGGGTATCAGAGACAGTAAGTGTTCCAGGTATCAGAGACAGTGAGGTTCTGGGTATCAGAGACACTGAGGGTTCTGGGTATCAGAGACAGTGAGGGTTTCGAGTATCTGAGACAGTCAGGGTTCCGGATATCGGAGACAGTGAGGATTCTGGGTATCAGAGACAGTGAGAGTTCTGGATATCAGAAACAGTGAGTTTTCTGGGTATCAGAGACACTGAGGGTTCTGGGTATCAGAGAGAGTGAGGGTTCCGTGTATCAGAGACAGTGAGGGTTCTGGGTATCAGAGACAGTGAGGGTTCTGGGTATCAGAACAGTGAGGGTTCTGGGTATCAGAGACAGTGAGGGTTCTGGGTATCTGATACATAAAGTGTTCTGGGTATCAGAGTCAGTGAGGGTTCTGGGTATCAGAGACAGTGAGGGTTCTGGGTATCAGAGACACTGAGGGTTCTGGGTATCAGAGACAGTGAGGGTTCCGTGTATCAGAGAAAGTGAGGGTTCTGGGTATCAGAGACAGTGAGGGTTCTGGGTATCAGAGACAGTGAGGGTTCTGGGTATCAAAGACAGTGAGGGTTCTGGGTATCAGAGAAAGTGAGGGTTCTGGGTATCAGAGACAGTGAGGGTTCCGTGTATCAAAGACAGTGAGGGCTTTGGGTATCAGAGACAGTGAGGGTTCTGGGTATCAGAGAAAGTGAGGGCTCTGGGTATCAGAGACAGTGAGGGTTCCGTGTATCAAAGACAGTGGGGGTTCTGGGTATCAGAGACAGTGAAGGTTCTGGGTATCAGAGACAGTGAGGGTTTGGGGTATCAGAGACAGTGAAGGTTCTGGGTATCAGAGACAGTGAGAGTTCAGGGTATCAGAGACAGTGAGGGTTCTGGGTATTAGAGACAGTGAGGTTCTGGGTATCAGAGACACTGAGGGTTCTGGGTATCAGAGACAGTGAGGGTTCTGGGTGTCAGAGACAGTGAGGGTTCCAGGTATCAGAGACAGTGAGGGCTCAGGGTATCAGAGACAGTGAGGGCTCTGTGTATCAGAGACAGTGAGGGTTCTGGGCATCAGAACAGTGAGGGTTCTGGGTATCAGGGACAGTGAGGGTTCTGGATATCAGAGACAGTGAGGGTTCTGGGGACGAAAGATAGTGAGTGTTCTGGGTATCAGAGACATTAATGGTTCTGGGTATGAGAGGCAGTGGGGGTTCTGGGTATCAGAGACAGCGAGGGTTCTGGGTATCTGATACATAAAGGTTCTGGGTATCAGAGACAGTGAGGGTTATGGGTATCAGAGACAGTGAGGGTTCTGGGTATCAGAGACAGTGAGGGTTCCATGTATCAAAGACAGTGGGGGTTCTGGGTATCAGAGACACTGAGGGTTCTGGGTATCAGAGACAGTGAGGGTTTGGGGTATCAGAGACAGTGAAGGTTCTGGGTATCAGAGACAGTGAGATTTCAGGGTATCAGAGACAGTGAGGGTTCTGGGTATTAGAGACAGTGAGGTTCTGGGTATCAGAGACATTGAGGGTTCTGGGTATCAGAGACAGTGAGGGTTCTGGGTATCAGAGACAGTGAGGGTTCCGGGTATCAGAGACAGTGAGGGCTCAGTGTATCAGAGACAGTGAGGGCTCTGGGTATCAGAGACAGTGAGGGTTCTGGGCATCAGAACAGTGAGGGTTCTGGGTATCAGGGACAGTGAGGGTTCTGGATATCAGAGACAGTGAGGGTTCTGGGGACGAAAGATAGTGAGTGTTCTGGGTATCAGAGACATTAATGGTTCTGGGTATGAGAGGCAGTGGGGGTTCTGGGTATCAGAGACAGTGAGGGTTATGGGTATCAGAGACAGTGAGGGTTCTGGGCATCAGAGACATTAAGAATACTGGGTATCAGAGAGAGTGATGGTTCTAGGTATCAGAGACAGTGAGGGTTATGCGTATCAGAGACGGTGAAGGTTCTGCGTATCAGAGACAGTGAGGGTTCTGGGTATCAGAGACAGTGAGGGTTCTGGGTATCAGAGACAGTGAAGGCTCTGGGTATTAGAGACAGTGTGGGTTCTGGGTATCAGAGACAGTGAAGGCTCTGGGTATTAGAAACAGTGAGGGTTCTGGGTATCAGAGACAGTGAGGGTTCTGGGTATCAGAGACAGTGGGGGTTCTGGGTATCAGAGACAGTGGGGGTTCTGGGTATCAGAGAAACTAAGGGCTTTGGGTATCAGAGGCAGTGGGGGTTCCGGGTATCAGAGACAGTGGGGTTTCTGGGTATCAGAGACAGTGGAGGTTCTGGGTCACGGAAACAGTGAGGGCTCCGGGTATCGGAGACAGTGAGGACTCCGGGTATGGGACACAGCGAGGGTTCTGGGTATGGGAGACAGTGAAGGCTCAGGGTATCAGAGACAGTAAGTGTTCCAGGTATCAGAGACAGTGAGGTTCTGGGTATCAGAGACACTGAGGGTTCTGGGTATCAGAGACAGTGAGGGTTTCGAGTATCTGAGACAGTCAGGGTTCCGGATATCGGAGACAGTGAGGATTCTGGGTATCAGAGACAGTGAGGGTTTGGGGTATCAGAGACAGTGAGGGTTCTGGGTATCAGAACAGTGAGGGTTCTGGGTATCAGAGACAGTGAGGGTTCTGGGTATCAGAGACATTAAGAATACTGGGTATCAGAGAGAGTGATGGTTCTAGGTATCAGAGACAGTGAGGGTTATGGGTATCAGAGACGGTGAAGGTTCTGCGTATCAGAGACAGTGAGGGTTCTGGGTATCAGAACAGTGAGGGTTCTGGGTATCAGAGACAGTGAGGGTTATGGGTATCAGAGACAGTGAGGGTTCTGGGTATCAGAGACAGTGAGGGTTATGGGTATCAGAGACAGTGAGGGTTCTGGGTATCAGAGACATTAAGAATACTGGGTATCAGAGACAGTGATGTTTCTAGGTATCAGAGACAGTGAGGGTTATGGGTATCAGAGACGGTGAAGGTTCTGCGTATCAGAGACAGTGAGGGTTCTGGGTATCAGAACAGTGAGGGTTCTGGGTATCAGAGACAGTGAGGGTTCTGGGTATCAGAGACAGTGAGGGTTCTGGGTATCAGAGACGGTGAAGGTTCTGGGTATTAGAAACAGTGAGGGTTCTGGGTATGAAAGATAGTGAGTGTTCTGGGTATCAGAGACATTAAGGGTTCTGGGTATGAGAGGCAGTGGGGGTTCTGGGTATCAGAGACAGTGAGGGTTATGGGTATCAGAGACAGTGAGGGTTCTGGGTATCAGAGACATTAAGAATACTGGGTATCAGAGAGAGTGAGGGCTCTGGGTATCAGAGACAGTGAAGGTTCTGGGTATCAGAGACAGTAAGGGGTCTGGGTATCAGAACAGTGAGGGTTCTGGGTATCAGAGACAGTGAGGGTTCTGGGTATCAGAGACAGCGATGGTTCTGGGTATCAGAGACAGTGAAGGTTCTGGGTATTAGACACAGTAAGGGTTCTGGGTATGAAAGATAGTGAGTGTTCTGGGTATCAGAGACATTAAGGGTTCTGGGTATGAGAGGCAGTGGGGGTTCTGGGTATCAAAGACAGCGAGGGTTCTGGGTATCTGATACATAAAGGATTCTGGGTATCAGAGACAGTGAGGGTTATGGGTATCAGAGACAGTGAGGGTTCTCGGTATCAGATACATTAAGAACACTGGGTATCAGAGAGAGTGAGGGTTCTGGGTATCAGAGACAGTGAGGGTTCTGGGTATCAGAGACAGCGAAGGCTCTGGGTATCAGAGACAGTGAGGGTTATGGGTATCAGAGACAGTGAAGGTTCTGGGTATCAGAGACAGTGAGGGTTCTGGGTATCAGAGACAGTGAAGGCTCTGGGTATTAGAGATAGTGAGGGTTCTGGGTATCAGAGACAGTGAGGGTTCTGGGTATCAGAGACTATGGGGGTTCTGGGTATCAGAGACAGGGAGTGTTCTGGGTATTAGAGACAGTGAGTGTTCTGGGTATTAGAGACAGTGAGGGTTCTGGGTATCAGAGACTGTGGGGGTTCTGGGTATCAGAGACAGTGAGGGTTCTGGGTATCAGAGACTGTGGGGGTTCTGGGTATTAGAGACAGTGAGGGTTCTGGGTATGAAAGATAGTGAGGGTTCTGGGTATCAGAGACAGTGAGGGTTCTGGGTATCAGAGACAGTGAGGGTTCTGGGTATCAGAGACAGTGAGGGTTCTGGGTATTAGAGACAGTGAGGGTTCTGGGTATGAAAGATAGTGAGTGTTCTGGGTATCAGAGACATTAAGGGTTCTGGGTATAAGAGGCAGTGGGGGCTCTGGGTATCAGAGACATTAAGGGTTCCGGGTATCAGAGACAGTGAAGGTTCTGGTTATCAGAGACAGTGGGGGTTCTGGGTATCAGAGGCAGTGGGGGCTCTGGGTATCAGAGACAGTGAGGGTTCTGGGTATCAGAGACAGTGGGGGTTCTGGGTATCAGAGGCAGTGGGGGCTCTGGGTATCAGAGGCAGTGTGGTGATATGATCTGCATACCTGTCTGCCATTGGGCCAGAACGTCGGCTTACCATTGGCCCTGGTCAGTCATGTGCCTCTCGACCGATTGGCCGGATTGGTGATCCGGACTGGGGAGAAAAACCGGATGGTCATCGATTATAGCCATACCATCAATCGGTTTACGCAACTGGACGCGTATCCTCTCCCCCGTATTTCCACCATGGTAAACGAGATCGCGACATCCAAGTCTTCTCCACTTTGGACCTTAAGTTCGCTTACCACCAGCTCCCCATCCGCACGAGTGACTGCCTGTACACCGCGTTCAAGGCTGATGGGCGCCTCTACCACTTCCTTAGGGTTCCGTTTGGTGTCACAAATCGGGTCTTGGTCTTCCAACGGGAGATGGACCGAATGGTCGACAAGTACGGATTACGGGCTACATTCCCGTATCTTGATAGTGTCACCATCTGCAGCCACGACCAGCAGGACCATGACGCCAACCTCCAGAAATTCCTCCAAACCGCAAAACTCCTTAACCTCACGTACAATAAGGATAAATGCGTGTTTAGCACCGACCGCCTAGCCATCCTCGGCTACGTAGTGCGTAACGGAGTGATAGGCCCCGACCCCGAACGCATGCGACCCCTGATGGAACTTCTTCTCCCCAATACCCCCAAATCCCTCAAACGCTTCCTGCGGTTCTTCGCATACTACGCCAAATGGGTTCCCAATTACGCTGACAGGGCCCGTCCCCTCATGCAAACCACGACCTTCCCGCCGTCGACGGAGGCCTGCCAGACCTTTAGCCGCATCAAAGCGGACATCGCAAAGGCCACGATGCGCGCCATCGACGAGGCCCTCCCCTTCCAGGTCGAGAGCGACGCATCAGAAGTAGCTCTGGCGGCCACCCTGAACCAAGCGGGCAGACCCGTGGCCTTCTTCTCCAGAACTCTCCAGGCTTCCGAACTCTGCCACCCCTCTGTGGAAAAGGAAGCCCAGGCCATAGTCGAAGCCGTGCAACATTGGAGGCACTATTTGGCCGGCAGGAGGTTTACCCTCCTCACAGGCCAACGGTCAGTAGCCTTCATGTTTGATAATGCACAAAGGGGCAAGATCAAAAATGACAAGATTTTACGGTGGCGGATCGAGTTGTCCACGTACAACTATGATATCTTGTATCGTCCTGGGAAGCTCAATGAGCCTCCTGATGCCCTGTCCCGCGGTACCTGCGCCAGCGCGCAGACAGACCGCCTTCGCTCCCTCCACGCAGACCTCTGCCATCCAGGGGTGACCTGCCTACACCTTTTCATTAAGGCCCGCAACCTGCCCTACACCATCGAGGAAGTCAGGTCAGTATCCCGTGACTGCCACATCTGCGCCAAGTGCAAACCGCACTTCTACCGCCCCGAGTGCGCACACCTGATCAAAGCATCCCGCCCCTTCGAACGTCTTAGCATTGACTTCAAGGGGCCCCTTCCCTCTAGCAACCGCAACATTTACTTCCTGGCGGTTATCGACGAATACTCCCGCTTCCCCTTCGCCATTCCCTGTCCCCACATGACCACATCGACCGTCATTAAGGCCCTACTCTCCATCTTCTCACTGTTCGGCTACCCCGCGTATATACACAGCGATCAGGGGTCCTCATTTATGAGCGACGAGCTGCGTCAATTCCTGCTCGACAGGGGCATCGCCTCTAGCAGGACGACCAGCTATAACCCTCGGGGTAACGGACAGGTCGAGCGGGAGAATGGTACCATCTGGAAGACCATACTACTGGGCCTCCGGTCCAGAAATCTCCCTATTTCCCGATGGCAAGAGGTGATCCCCGATGCCCTACACTCTATCCGCTCACTCCTCTGTACCGCAACTAATCAGTCACCTCATGAACGTCTTCTTGTTTTCCGCAGGAAGTCATCCTCCGGATCCCCTCTCCCGACTTGGCTGGTCACCCCCGGGCCCATCTTGCTCCGGAAGCATGTGCGGGTGCACAAGTCCGACCCATTGGTGGAGCATGTCCAGTTACTCCATGCTAACCGGCAGTACGCGTATGTGGAGCACCCCGACGGTCGGCAGGACACGGTCTCCCTCCGCGACCTGGCACCCTCCCCCCCACCACAGACCCCCCTCCCCTTTTTCACCCCAGCACCCCACTCAGCTTCCCCATCCCTCATCCATGGCGTCTCCGCGGCCAGCTCAGGTGACGGAGACTACTCGAAGTCCATCGCTCCCGGACTCCAGGACATCAGCAGGACCATCGGCTGATCCGACATCAACTCCTCCACTGCGGCGCTCTGCCAGGACATCAAGGACCACCAAAAGACTGATCGAATCCTTCTAGAGTTCTACAGCCCCATGGACTTTTATTTTTGTAAATATCGTTATGTCTGGGCCAATGGGAAGCCCCCAGATTCGATAAGGGTAACGAGAGAAAATTTATTCTCCCAACGGCTACTCATATTACCAGTTCTCCGCACCCTCCCACCCTGGGTCTCGTTCACACCCCCCCCCCCCCCCCCCCCCCCCGCCTTCCTTCTCCGCAAGGGGTGAATGTGGTGATATAATCTGCATACCTGTCTGCTATTGGGCCAGAACGTCGGCTTACCATCGGCCCTGGTCGGTCATGTGCCTCTCGACCGATTAGCCGAGAGGCTGAGTTAACCACGCCTCTATTAACGAGGTATAAATGGTCAGATGCCTGACGATCGTCCTTTCCATTGTAGATGATCGCAGAGCTGTGTTCTAGTCAATTAAAGCCAGACTTTGGTAAATCACTCGCCTCACGTACAATTGATGGTACATCAGGGAGTGAGGGTTCTGGGTATCAGAGACAGTGAGGGTTCTGGGTATCAGAGGCAGTGAGGGTTCTGGGTATTAGAGACAGTGAGGGTTCTGGGTATTAGAGACAGTGAGGGCTCTGAGTATCAGAGACAGTGATTGTTCTGGGTATCAGAGTGATGTACCATCAATTGAACGCGAGACAAGTTGCTGAACAAAGTATGGCTTTAATCTACTAGATGTTAGCACTGCGGTCGATTACAGTAGAAGGACGACCGCCGGGCGTACTGGGTATTTATACCCCACCCTGGAGGTGGAGTTATCTCAGCCTCTCGACCAATCGGGGAGCCATCACATGACTGGTCTTAACCAACCGGTCGGGAGGCACATGGCCGACCAGGGCCAATGGTAAGCCGGTGTTCTGCACCAATGGCAGGCAGCTATGCTAATCATACCACCACACAGAGACAGTGAGGGTTCTGGGTATCAGAGACACTGAGGGTCCTGGGTATCAGAGAAAGTGAGGGTTCTGGGTATCAGAGACAGTGAGGGTTCTGGGTATCAGAGACAGTGAGGGTTCTGGGTATTAGAGACAGTGAGGGTTCTGGGTATTAGAGACAGTGAGGGTTCTGGGTATCAGAGACAGTGAGTGTTCTGGGTATCAGAGATAGTGAGGGTTCTGGGTATTAGAGACAGTGAGGGTTCTGGGTATCAGAGATGGTGAGGGTTCTGGGTATTAGAGACAGTGAGGGTTCTGGGTATTAGAGACAGTGGGGGCTCTGGGTATTAGAGACAGTGAGGGTTCTGGTTATCAGAGACAGTGAGGGCTTTGGGTATCAGAGACAGTGAGGGCTCTGGGTATTAGAGACAGTGGGGGTTCTGGGTATGAGAGACATTAAGGGTTCTGGGTATCAGAGATAGTGAGGGTTCTGGGTATTCGAGACAGTGAGGGTCCTTGTTATCAGAGACAGTGAGGGTTTTGGGTATCAGAGACAGTGAGGGCTCTGGGTATTAGAGACAGTGAGGGTTCTCGGTATCAGAGGCATTAAGGGTTCTGGGTATCAGAGACTGTGAGGGTTCTGGATATCAGAGACGGTGAAGGCTCTGGGTATCAGAGACACTGAGGGTTCTGGGTATCAGAGATACTGAGGGTTCTGGGTATCAGAGATAGTGAGGTTTCTGGATATCAGAGACGGTGAAGGCTCTGGGTATCAGAGACACTGAGGGTTCTGGGTATCAGAGACACTGAGGGTTCTGGGTATCAGAGACACTGAGGGTTCTGGATATCAGAGACACTGAGGGTTCTGGGTATCAGAGACAGTGAGGTTTCTGGATATCAGAGACGGTGAGGGCTCCGTGCACCGAAGACGGTGAGGGTCCAGGTTTCAAAGACCATGAGGGTTCCTGGTAAGGAAGACAATGAGCGCTCTGTGTATCTGAGATAGTGAGGCTCATGTTATATAAGACAGTTAGGATTCCGGGTATCAGGGAAAGCAAGGGCTTCGGGTATTGGAAACAGTGAAGGTCCACGTACGGAAGACAATGAGGACTCCAGGTATCGAAGGCACTGAGTGGCATGTTCGTGTCCTACGATAATAAATGAATCAGTGTACGACAGAACACCTAGTTCAAGACTACTAATTTAATGTTGAATAAATTGTGGGTGGAAAAACAATTGCTAACCAAACTGTGGAGCTTCTAACCATGCTACTAACAGCCTCTGTAACTCTGACCAGGACTAGTTTTGTCCGGTTTCAATGCCCTGTTCCTCTTGCACAACACCTATTGGTTGGAGGCTACATACACTTGTCATGCACACTTGTTATATACACTGTTATATACACTTGTTACCGCATATCAGTACATCCCCTTTCCTTAAGATTTTTTAAACATACTGCACATCATCACTGCAAACACTACACATGATATGAATAACAATGGACTTTACACAATTCAAAAATTTTCTTTTCCCATCACAGATTTAGCGGCTTTGGTTTCTTTATCTTCCTTATCGATCTTCTCAACCTTGGTACGCTTGGTGAACCTTTGTTACTACTTTGAACATCTGTCAGGGTATCTAATAAGGTTGTGTCACTATTTTAAATATTGTTCTGCATATTCAAGTCAGACTCTTCCAATGTTTGTGTGTGTTCAGGTTGATAGAAGTGTTCATCAACACCATTGTCTTGCTGATCTTTAGCAGGTTCTTTTGTTTCTCAATAGTGCCCGATGATTTTTTCTCAAAATCTGTCCTTGTTCTATCATCGCCGAGTATGATCTTGCACCTGCCTCTTGTAGTACAGTAGCTTTTCTAGGCCATCCATCAGGATCCTCAATCCTGACAACATTGCTTGGTAACAAAGGTTTAAGACTTCTATCATTGCATGTTCTATCATTGTATGCCTTCTGTTTTTGCTTCTGAGATTCCAGCTTATGTCTTAACTTTTCATTTTGCCTTGTCTTTGTGAAGAATTTCAATGTGGTACATAGCTTGTGATTCATCAGTAACTCTGCAGCTGACAAACTACAGCTTAAAGGTGAAGTTCGATAACTCAGTAGAGCTAGATACGGATCAGTTTTGTGGTTCATAACCTTTTTTAATAGCTGCTTTATTATTTGAATTCCCTCCTCCGCTTTACCATTCGATTGTGGGTATAATGGACTTGAAGTAATGTGTTCAAAATCATATTGATCGCAAACTCTTGCCATTCTTTGCATTCTTTGCAATTAAAACATGGACCATTATCACTCACCACAGTTTTAGGTATGCCATGTCTTGCAAACGTCGATTTTGTATGCATTATCACACAACCCGTGTCTGCATGGATGCTCCTCTGGATTGCCCCTTAGTGTCCAAAAAGGTTAGATGGGGTTTCGGGGATAGGATGGAGGTGTGGGCTGGAGTAGGATGCTCTTTACAAGGGCCGGTGCAGACTCGATGGGCCGAATGGCCTCCTTTTGAACTGTAAATTCAATGATTCTGTGAACTTGCCGAGGAGCTTGACAGAGGGCTATTTCTGGAAAATTCAAAAATAGTCAACGACTATCAGATATTCCTTACCATTGAGGTAGAATAAATCCATTCCAAAATTTTGCCACAGAGCTGGTGGTATTTCAGCTATGTTCATTGGTTCTTTTGCTTGCCGATGCTGATATTTTTGACAAATTTCACATTTCTCTATCATGTTTTGCATATCCTTGTTTATACCAGGCCAATACACAGTCCCTCTGGCTCTCCGTTTGCCCTTCTTAATCCTGAGGTGACCCCCATGAATTTGTTTTAGCATATCGCTGCATTGAGATTGCAGAATCACAATTATTTCTTGTCTGAATAGTAGCCTAATTACTACACTTAACTCAGATCTGATTTCATATTTTGTGCAAGAACCTTCAGGCCAACCTTGTTAAGGTTTTGTATTACCATCTGAAACACCTCACCTTTTGCTGATTCTTTGACAATTCATTTTCAATTTGCATCTCCAGTAGAGCTGACAGCATGTGCTGTTGGAGCTCTGGATAACGCATCTGCTACTGCTATATATTTATCTATCAACTCAATGTCATATATTTGAAGCTTCACCCTGAGACAGAGTATCCATGGTGACAATTTGTTGAGATTCCTTTTCATGATTGCAACCTGTGGTCGGTGATCCATCAATGGTAATAGTGGGGAGCCCATATATATATGTATGGAACTTTTCCAAGCCAACCACCAGTCCTAGGCATTCTTTTGTGAACTGTGCATATCTGCACTCAGACTCGGTCATTGACCGTGAAATATATGCCACAGATTTCCAGTTGCTTCCATCTTCTTGTTGCAGAAATACTACACCGACACCATCTTTTGAGTGTCAGTAGATAGGTGTTCCTTGTTGGATCAAAAAATATCAGCACGGCATGGCTGTAAGAGCTTTCTTTAGCTGGAGCCACTCCTGCTCATGCTGCTGTGCCCAAGTGAAATCATTCACCTTCCCTAAGATGTCTCTGAGACACGCTGTTTTGGCTGAGAGATTGGAACAAACTCTATGAAGTTGATCATGTCCATTATTCATAGTATTCCTTTTTATCCATGGGTCGGGGCATGGTTAGTCTGGCATTAACCTTCATTTCATCTGGCTCTATTCCACGAACAGAAAGATTGTCGCCCATGAATGTAATCTTCTGTACTGCAAACTGGCATTTGCCCTTATGGAGCCTCAGCCCATTCCATTTGATGCTTTGTAAGACCTTGATCAATCTGCCATTGTGTTCCTCTAAGGTGAAACCCTATACGATAATTTTGTCTACATAGACGTGGACACCCTCAATGTCCTCAATGATATGTTCCATTGCTCTGTGGAATATCGTGGACGCAGGTATAATGCCAAAGGGCATACAAAGAAAACAATATCTGCCGAAAGGAGTATTGAATGTGCCAAATTTGGTACTTTCTTCATCAAACTAGAGCTGCCAGTATCCCTGTGATGCATCGAGTTTGGTAAAAGAATTTCCACCAGCCAACTTGCTTGTGATCTCTCCCCTCTTTGTAATTTGATAATGCTCCCTTTTAATGTTTGAGTTCAAATCCCTGGCATCCATACAAACCCTGAGATTGTTCTTTTATTCTTCTTTATCGTACAGACCATTGAGTTGATCCAATCTATAGGCGCTTCTATTTTCCTTTTGACCCAAGTTGTGTCATCCTGTCTAACTTGAGATGGTCTCGCAATGATGCTAGGACTCGTCGAGGAGCATGTATCACCGGTTGAGCTTCCTCTCTTAATTGCATTTTATAAGTGAAAGGCAGGACACCAAGGCTGTTGAATATTTCCGGAAGGACCTGTACAATGGACTCCACTTAGCCACTGTGTACTCAGTGCACAGTCAGTGCTAAAGATACTTTGCACCAATTCCAGTGCCTCACACGCTTCATCACCCAACAATGATTCATGACCTTCAGCAATAATTGAGAACTTTAGCTTGTGCACTTTGCTTTTCACTTGCACATCTAATTCGCTCATACCCAAAGTGTCAATCTTCTTATCATTGTAGTCTTTAAGTAAGACCGGCTTATTTTCAATTCTCAGCTTTAACTGCATGGTCTTAATATCACTTATACGGATTACGTTTGCCCTTGCACCAGTATCTAATTTAACAGTAATCAGCGATCAATTGATAATCAAAGGTACAGTCCATTTGTCCCTTGTTACTGCTGTAATATCACTTTCAATACTCCTTATACTTGTGGGCGGTATTTTATTTGATATGGCTTCATTTGCTGTGTCTTCATCTGACACCAGGCCAATGAAAAATGTGCCTTTTAAATTAGTGTCATTGATCACATTAATTGACTGCCCTGCATTAATTTTCTTATTTGAGAAACAGTGGGCGCGATTCTCCGCTGCCCACGACGGGTGGGAGAATAGCGGGAGGGCCTTCCCGACAATTTTCACGCCCTCCCGCTATTCTCCCCCCACCCCCCCACGGCCGCCCCACAACACGAATCGCTGCTCACCGTTTTTTACGGCGAACAGCGATTCTCCCCAGGCCGATGGGCCGAGTTCCCAGGCCTTTACGGCCGTTTTCACGAACGCGATCACACCTGCTCTCACCGTTCGTGAAAACGGCCGCAAAGTGCCGTCCCGGACAACCATGGCACCGATTGGGTGGCATGGGCCTGCGATCGGTGGGCACCAATCGCGGGCAGCGGGTCCGATACCCGCACACTATTTGTTCTTCCGCCGCCCCGCAGGATCAGTCCGCGGGGCGGCTGAGGGGCATGACGGTCCATGCATGCGCGGGTTTGATGCGTCTGCGTGATGATGTCATCCGCGCATGTGCAGCTGACGCCATTGTGCGCGTTAGCCAGCGTGACGCTTGGCGTGCGGACTTAGCAACAGTCGCTAAGCCTGCGTTGCCGTGCTTCGCGGGGCCCCGCTGCTAGCCCCGCCCGGGTGGGACAATCGGGTCCTGGGAGGGGGCGCGGAGGCTGCCGTGAAACACGGCCAGTTTCACGGCAGCCTTTACGACTCGCCGCATTTGCGGAGAGTCGCGCCCAGTGTTTCGTGTAATGATTCTTCTCTTTGCACTTTGTGCATATTTTGCCAAAAGCTGGACATTGCTTTGGTATGTGCTCATAACCACATTATTTACATGCGATGGCTGCATGTTCAGACCATTTGGAATAGCTGCTGAGACCATGGGCGGGATTCTCTGACGCCCGGCCGGGTCGGAGAATTGCCGGGGGTTGGGGTGAATCCCGCCCCGCAGCTCCGATGCCGGCTGCCAAATTCTCCGGAGCCGGTTTTTCAGGCGGGGTCGGGGATCGTGGCGCACCAGTTGGGGGCCATTGGCAGCGGCCTCCCGGCATTTCTCCGGACCCCGATGGGCCGGGTGGCCACCTGTTCTTGGCCAGTCCCGCCGGCGTGAAATGGGCATGGTCCATCCCAGCAGGACCTGGCTTGGAGGGCAGTTTGCAGGGTCCTTGGGGGGGGGGGGTGGTGGCCGCCGGTGGATCAGGCCCCGGGGGGTGCCCCCACAGTGGCCTGGCTCGTGATTTAGGGCTCTCCGATCTGCAGGCGGGACTGTGCCGTGGGGACACTCTTTCTCTCCACACCGGCCTCTGTCAGGCTCCGTGATGACCGGCGCGGAGAACAAACCCCCCTGCGCATGAGCAGCAAACATGCCAGCGGTTCTGCGCATGCGCCAGAACATGCCGGCGGTCCTGCGCATGCGCCAACTCGCGCCGGTCAGCGGAGGCTCCTCGGCACCAGTTGGCGCAGCGCCAACCCCTCCAGCACTGGCCTAGCCCCCACAAGTGCTGAGGATTCCACACTTTCTGGGCAGCCCGAGGCTGTAGTGGTTCACGCCACTCTTTGGCGCCGGTACGGCCCGCCCGCCGATTTTGGGAGAATCCCGGTCCATATTTCTTTTCTAAGAGTGTCACAACACCAAGGCAGCTGCACGCCTTGCAATATTCATGCCCAAACGTGTTGCATTAAACACATTAACATATTGTGCACCTAGTTCGCTAGCATGGCAAATTTCTGTGGCATCTTTTAATTGAAACTCATTTTCTTGTAAAAAATACCCTCCCACCTTAGTATCAAGCAATCCAAAAACAATTTAATCTCTAATCATGGAGGATTTCAGAGTCACAAAGTTGCTTAAGGGCAGTAAGAAAACTGTTGCATGATTAGTCAGTCATATGTTTCATTTTTCTTAGGTGCACAATGCTCGTCAAATTTTTTGATCAAAACATTAAACTTCTTACTGTCTTCCTCTTGCTCATGCTCAAATGTATTATATATTTCAATCACCTGCAGGACTGCTACCATGAGCAATGTCACAATTTTTCCCTCGTCCGGCTGTGCATGCAAACCAATGGCTGAGACAAATAGTGTGAAGTGCTTCTTAAATGTGCGCCAATTTGCATCCACATTATCAGTAAGTTCAAGTTGTTCTGGAGCTTTCAGAGTCTCCATTTAAAGAACCTATGTTTTTCTTGTAGCATTGTTGCTTCTTTGTTTGATGACTGTGCTGTTCAAAGCTCACCTGGTACCATGTTATGCTCGTGTACTACGATAATAAATGAATCAGTGTACAACAGAACATGGTGTTCAAGACTAGTTATCTAATGTTGAATATAACCAAACTATGGAGCTTCTAACCATGCTACTAACAGCTTCTGTAACTCTAACCATGACAGGTTTAGTCTGGTTCCAGTGTCCTGTTCCTCTTGCATGACACCTAGTGGTTGGAGTCTACACTGACAATAATAATAATCTTTCTTAATGTTACAAATAGACTTACATTAACACTGCAATAAAGTTGCTGTTCAAATCCCCTAGTCGCCACACTCCGGTGCCTGTTTGGGTACACTGAGGGAGAAGTCAAATGTCCAATTCACCGAACAAGCATATCTTTTGGAACTTGTGGGAGGAAACCGGAGCACCCTGAGGAAACCCAAGCAGTCACACAGAACATGCAGACTACGCACAGACAGTGACCCAAGCCAGGAATCAAACCCAGGTCCCTGGCACTGTGAAGCAACAGTGCCAACTTGCAGATGTTATATACACTACTTTATACACTTGTTTCTGCATATATTTACACTGAGGACTCTGGTGATTGGAGTCAGTCAGGGCTCTGGGTTTTGGAGACAGTGATGGTACTGGGTATCGGAGACGCTGAGGGCTTTGGATAGCGGAGAAAGTGCGGGCTTCAGGTATGCAAGACAATGAGGGCTCTTGTTCTCTGAAATAGTGGATTGCTTTGGTTATCAGAGATAGTGAGGGTCCTGGGTATTGGAAACCACAGAGACCCTGGATTGTGAACATGACACGTGCATGTGCTTGCTGAAGATACCTTGATATTGCAATGGAATTATTGCTTGGCACCAGCAGTTTCATATCATGTAAGTGAGACAAAAAAAGATAAATATCTATGATTGATCACATAACTAATTGTTTTGCAGCATAAAATGTTTTACTCTTTTACAAGGTTCCTTGGATATTTATCTGACGCAAGGGGATTTCAGATGCAAAATAGTTAAAAGCTCTATGTTAGCAATCTCACAACAGCATTTGAAGTGGAGGCTTGCTTGCAAATTATAAACCAGTGTCCAGCAACCTGTGAGTGAATGGTGAA